>NC_141627.1:34804972-34974972 GCF_047967505.1 Dipteris shenzhenensis
TTGCAAACCAAATGTTCTTTGCCCTTTTCTTCAAATCCTTTCGACTGTACCATGCAAATTTCCTCACGCAGATCCCCATGTAAGAAAGCTGTCTTGACATCCATCTCCATAAATTGCATATCCTCTATTGGCATAAGTCCAAGTACACATCTAAGTATGGTCATCTTCACAACCGAAGAGAAGATCTCATCAAATTCCACACCCTTCTTTTGCTTGAACCCTTTAGCAACCAAATGAGCCTTATAATTAGGCACATCATCACTTGTGACCATCTGTTAGGCACATCATCACTTGTGACCATCTTGTAGACCCATTTACATGGCAATGCTTTCTTTTCATGTGGCAAAGAAACTAAGTCCTAGGTCTTATTCTTCATGAATGAACTCATCTCTGATTGCATTCTCTGATTGCATAGCATACTTCTACTTGCATTGATCCTCATGCATCATAGCCTCTTTGTAGCAAGACAGCTCCCCGCAATCAGTAAGCATCACATAGTTTGCCCTTGGAACAAATCTCCCAGGCAATCTAGATACTCTAGCTGATCTTCTCAAGGGCATTGCAACTTGCTGTCGTGCCTGCATATCAGCCACATTTGGCTCATCATTTCCACCAATAGATGATTCATTATTTGTCCTTGATTGTGTACATGTGGGAGTACCTGGTGGCACCATTTCTTGCACATTCGGTGCATGGACAACTTGCGGTCTATCAACATATGCGGGTAGATTCACACCCTAGAAAGTGATTCTCCTCATTTCCACATCCCTCATGGGTGTCTTATGCATCTTTTTCTCATTGAATACCACATCATGGCTTCATATGATCTTCTTTGCTTCTAGATCCCAGAGATGATAGCCCATCTCTGGACTTTCATCATAATCCAGAAAGATGCATTTCCTTTACTTAGGATCTAGCTTCTTTCGAAGCTCTTTTGGCACATGTGCATATGCGTCTCGCCCAAATATATCCAAATAAGAGTAAGAGGGCTTCTTGCCACTCTATGCCACTTCAGGAATACCATCATTGAAGCTCTTACTAGGTGATCTATTGATCACATGCACTATAATCTTCATTGCCTCATCCCAAAAACCACCAGAAATACTTGCGTTGGAAAGCATACATTGTAAGTTTTTTTGAAGGGTATGGTTCACCTTTTTTGCAATTGGATTTTGCTACGAGGGAACGTGAGCTCCCTCTTGATCCCAAGTGTATCACAGAAATACTGAAAGCCATGAAAGAGATGCTCTTCACCATTGTCAGTCCGTAGGTATTTAAGTGTTCTACTTGACTGATTCTCAACCAAATAAAGCCATTTCTAAAACACGTAGAACACATCACTCTTTCGAGCTAAAGCATAAGCCCACACATTCCTAGTTGCATCTTCAATAAATGTCACATAGTTTTTAGCCCCATCTAATGACTGTGTAGGCATGGTATCATATATGTCTACTGCCCCAAATCAAGATTTTCAAGCTCTTTCTTTCTCCTTCTATGGACTGATTTAGTTTGCTTTCCATAGAGACAATTCTCACAAAATTCAAATTCAGAAAAACTCAAATGTGGCAATGCCATAAAGAAGTACTTGGTTGATTCGTTATTGCAACAACATGATCAGACACCCCTGATACATATAAGGGATACAAAGTCCCACACATGGCACACCTTGCCAAAACCATAGAGCCCTTTTAAATTTTCTAACTCTGAAAGTCAAAGATGGTATGAAAACCAGCATCATCTAGCTGACCCACTAAAATGAGACTCTTGGTCAGGTTCGGAACATGTCTCACATTAAAAGAAAAAAAGACCCATTTGTAAAAGAAAACTCTGTCACCTGCTCCCACTATGTCAAATGCATAGTTATTTCCAAGAAGATACATGTCTTTCCACAGTCATAAGTGGAGAATCATTCCTTATAAGGAGTAACATGGAATGAAGCACGAGAATCCAAAATCCAATGTTTGGAATATGCATCATCTTAAGTGGTAAGAAACTCTGTAGGTAGACTAGACATGAAGAGAATGTCATTGTCACTATTATCAATGACTGCATTGATCTCCTCGATCTTCACTTTTTCTTTGTTCTCTCTCGAACTCTCTTCCTTCTTTTTTTCACTCCAAGTTGCATTCTTTTTCTTATCCTTTTGCTCTGTTTTCGGCTTATAGCAATCCTTTTTCATGTGGACCTTCTTGCCATAATATTAACACTGAATGTTCCATGCCCTGGATTTGCTACGAGTCTTCCCTCTTTCTTGGGACTTCCTGAACTGTCATCTGCCCCTTTACACATTTAAGACTGCATCCTGCTTGTTGCCATCCATAGGCTTCCGTCTAATCTCCTCGGCCAACAAGCTACCCACAACATCATTAAACTTCAGTACTCCACCAGGTGTGGAAGGTATCCCATGAGAATGGCAATGAACATAAGAGGAATATTGCCTTAGTCTCCGCATCGAAATTTGAGCCTGAAGCTGGCTGAAAATAATATTGAATTCATTCAAGTGAGAAGCAGTGGAGACCCCTTCCTTCATTTGCAGCTCAAACAACCTCTTTATGAGGTAAACTTTATTAGAGGCACTTTCTTTCTTATGATTGGCACATAATTTCTTCCACAAAAAACTTTTGTAGTCTGCTTATGAAGTCTTATGAAGTCTAACAGTAGACTTTGCTAATGCATCCAACCCATTTTAATTATCCTTAGGCATATCTATAGGCTTAGCTTCAATCTTTACCAAGTGTTTACTTTGCTTCTTTTAAATAAGCTCATCCGTTATCTGTTGTTTCCACAAAGAAAAGTCTGTCCCATCAAACTTTTTAATGTTGAAAAACTGCTTTTTAGACATGGAAGAGGATGCCATGATACAAACAAAGAAAAATCCCAAATACTAGTACCTGCAAGAGAGAAATCACAGCAAATACCAGGAGCACCCAAATATGTCTGCCTTAATGGATGATAGTGTTGCCAAAACTCAAGGCTCAAAGAATCAAAATGCATCTGACTCATGTGGATGTACTATGCATCGATATGAGAAAACCTAGCCTAGAACAAAATGTCAACTTGCAATGACAAAACAATGGCAAACCCAATGCCAATAAGAGCTAGATGCCTCAAGCATAAATACCATCCATGGGCATAAGCATCATCAATGTCTCATCCAAGAAAGCATAGCACAATCAGTGCATCAACTGCATTGTGTCAAAGCTATTCCTTAACATAAAATAGCATCCATGTGCAAATCATCCACCACCATCAAAATAGCATCGCACAAGGCAATCTGGTCCTATGAATGCATCCAACAAGGACTACAATGCATCCAAATGGTCAATAAATCATGACAAAATATGAAGAGGGGAGAGGAGAAGAGTGGAGATGAGGAGAGAGGGCACAGCTAGAGAGCACACCACAAATGACTAACTATACACTAGATTTAGTTGAAAATGTAGAATATATACAAACCCATTTAGGGTTAGGGTTAGGGCATCTAACCCTTTTCTTTATAGAACTCTATATGTTCAGTGCTATGCACATGTAATCACATGATGTTGAGCATGGTCTCTCAACACCTTACCTCAAGATCAACATCATGAAGTAGGCCTTCCCTCAAGATGATGATTCTAGGGAATTGAAGAAGCACTGAGCATTGCATTCCATCACACCCCTTCAATGGGAATGTCCTTCTTCTACGTCAAACCAAGAGTTTGTTCGGTGTTTCTCAAAAAGCTCTTTACTGAGTGGTTTGGTAAAGATGTCTGCAACATTCTCTTTGTTATCACAATGCTGCAATGTGATGTCACCAAGTAACACTCTTTCTCTGATGAAGTGTTCTTTGACATCAAAGTGCTTTGTCCTGGAGTGATATACTAGATTCTTGGCCAATGCTTGAGCTGATTGATTATCACAATATATTGTTGTTGGCTTTGACTCATCAAAGTAGTTTGTTTCTGACAATAGTCTTCTGAGCCATATAGTCTCACATGCACTTGTAGTGAGTGCTCTATATTCTGCTTCAGTAGAAGACAAAGAAACAATTATATATTTGTTTGACAACCATGATATAGCACCTTGACCAAGGAAAATTGCATATCCTTGTGTGGATCTCTTGGTCTCATGATCTCTAACATAGTCACTATCATAGTATCCATGCAACCTTGGATGACTTCCTCTGTATTATATCCCAAACTGTCTTGTATCTCTTATGTATCTCAAGACTCTTTTGGCTGCATTCCAATGAGACTATTTTGGATTTGCCATAAAGTGTGCTAGTATTGAACTTACTACATAACAAATATCTAGCCGTGTGATAGTTAAATATATAAGAGATTCACTGAGATGCCTATAGTACCTATCATTGATTGTAGGCTTTTCTAAATCTTTTGTAAGTTTCAAACTCTATTCCATGAGAGTGACTGCAATCTTGCAATCTGCCATATGAAACTTCTTCAGGAGACTGCCATCATATTTCAACTGACTCATAAAGATGCTGTCTGAATCTCTTCAGAACTCAATACCAAGACAATAGTGCATAAGTCCAAGATCTTTCATGTCAAACTCTGCCAGATAGGTCTTGTTTCAATTTCTTGATGAAGCTATCCTTGCTTCCGGTCACAATCAGATCATCTATGTACAAGAGTGCAATAGTAATGTCTTCCCCTTGAACTTTGTAGTAGAAAGTATGATCTGCATTGGATTTCATGTATCCTAGATTAGCAAAATACTCGTCGATTCCATTGTACCAACTTCTGGGTGCTTGATTTAAGCCGTAGAGACTTTTGTTGAGATGGCAAACGTGATTCTCCTTTCCTGGTTCAACATAACCTATTGATTGTTGCATGTAGACTTTCTCGTCTAGGTAACCATTGAGAAATGGATTCTTAACATCAAGCTGGTACACATTCCATCTGCTGAGTGTCGCTAGTGATATCAAGAATTGTATGGAATCCATCTTTGCTATTTGAGCATAAGTCTCATCATAATCTTGACCATACTATTGTGCAAATCCTTTTGCAACTAGTTTGGCTTTGTATCTTTGAATGCTTCCATCTGGATCGTACTTCACTTTGTATACCCATTTGTTTGCTATGCTACGGGTCTAGGCATAACCCCATACATATGTATGTATGAAATCAAGAATAGCTCGTGCTCAAGAGGTGTTTTTGCCAAGGTTGGTTTGCTTTTGCAGCATGCTTCACAAACTTTTCCAAGAAACTGTAGCTTAGGGATCCAATTGCCATATTCTGGTTCCTGAGATCTATCAAGCTCTTGGAATTGACATGACCATATCTCTTGTGCCATTTTGCGGGATAGTGCTAATCCACTCCTTATGAGGTCATTTTTTAGTGCAAAATCCCCCTTATGTACTATCTATAATTCTAATGTTCATGTCTACCTCTTCTTCCCAATTCCTTAGTCTAACTAGCTTAAGCCTTGATGTTTTATTGTCTATTAAAAATGGCTACACAATTAGTGTCCTATATTAGGTGACTTGGCCTCATCAATGAAAAAGTGATTTTTAGGTAAAGATCCATGTGATTTGATGGCATTCATATGACATCGCATTCCCATTACGGGTCTACATTCTCCACACCCAAAACATTTCTGTCCCAACTTTAGAGTTTCTCGAAACTTAGCAAATATGCCAAGAAGATCCTCAATCCTCAAGGGAGGGTAAGGTTGAAGCAAAGGCCAAGGCTTGCAGCTATGTGGAGGGATAAAAGAATTGCAGGACAACATGCAAATTAACTCCCCCCTCGAAAGAAGCCCCTACAAATGCATGATGATTTGTCTAATCTCAACCCTATTTCATTGTTTGTTTGGAAATATTATAAGGGACATAAAACCTCTAGAACACATTTTTTAGGGACTTTGGTCATGTTGGCCCACTACTATTTGTTCACCTAAGTTTCACAAGTTATTAAAATGAAAGTCCACCTAGATGCAACAATCTTGTAGCTGGTTGGTTTAGCACTTGAACTTAATGAAGTTGGTGTTAAAAAAAAAGAGGTAGCTTTGCCCTTATCCTTATAACATTAAGGAGATTTTTAGGCTTTCAAATCTCCTTTGCTCTTTGCCTCATTCATGCCCCATTACCGTACGATTGTTCTTAAGTCAGCAGCATATCAAATAGATAAAGAACCTACATGCTTGTATCCATGAAAGCGTAACATCTAGAAAATATGGTCAGATCTCTAAAATCAGGATGCATAGAGAAATAATTGACAAAATGATAAATTCTTGAATTGAATGCAGAACACTCACTACCTTGCAACCATCAAACCCGAACTCTCCAAGATTACTTGCGATACTCCATAAATTTCAACATATGCACTACCCAAGATTCGGCCAGAGAAAGGCTCAACAAGAAAAAGCTACTATAAAGACCATAATGGAATATGAATGGGTGCCCAAGACATTCAGAAAAGGGGTATTTGAATTAGCGCCAAGGTGGGAGGTGCCAATTAACCTAAGCGTTTGTGTGCAAATTATTCTCAATTTTTGATTAACCAAAGTAGCTCTGCGGATGATTAAGGGAGCATTCTAGAAGATTTCGAGCGTATATATATAGAGGGAAGGGCCATCAGTAGCTTGCTCTCCTTCCTCCTCCTCCCTCTACCTCATCTTCCTCCATCTTGTGTGCCTCCATCATTTCATATTCTTGGGCTCCTCCTGCTCCCCTTCATAGATTTGCTTCATGGGCAAGTGCAAGGTCATAGCTGGTAGTTCTCAAGGCGAATGGGCCTCAACTTTAGCTCATGACTCCTGCCTCCAGTTTCCTTCAATGCTCTTAGGTATCCCATCCTTGTCCTCCTTATGGATCTAGATTGCCGATCAAGCACTTTCACTCAACGACTAGAAGTGGTATAGGAATTGGAACACGAGCTCAAACCCATCAGATGCTCTCGCAGATGATGGTGTAGTGGAGAATGACGAAGATGATAATCCGCTAGTTTTCATCACCATTCACTTGCAATGTGTGGTTTGACTTGCTGAAGGAGGCGTGAAGTGGAGATGCTTAACGTAATAGTTTTATGAGAGGGAGAGGGGGCAAGAACATAGTAAAAGAGAAGAGGAACAAATGCGGTGGGAGGGGGGGAGATAGAAGCACAAAAGGGTGACCGTGCAGAGATGCACAGAGAGGTGAGGGAGAGGGGGGGATGATTAGGTTAGATTAATTGCATTAATTTAAGTAATAGGGGAGATTAGATTAGGTGATTTTACGTATTGGGGGGTATTTAATTAAATAGGAGAGCTGAAATAAGAAAGGTGAAGCACAGGAGGGGGGCATAGGTTTAGTGAAAGGAAAATTTTCAATAAAATTAGGAAGCGATTGCAATTGATTTGGGATGGAGATAGTTAGTAGAATAGACGTTAGGAATTTTAGTAGTTGGAAGAGCCATTAGACACTAGTTGAACCAGATTGAACACCCGTTGGTTCTACAACAATCCCACATCTTGATGTCTATATATTAAACACTTCTTTTAAATTTGCTTCACCAAAGCATGAGCCTGAGCACATGACCCTCCCCGACTTAGCTCCTCGCATGATTAATACCCATGGTTTCTCCACATTGTGTGCCACTAACCATGATCTAAGATCCATGCATAGATTACTATTAGGGGGCATTTGTTGTTCTAGGAATTGGATGTGGCTTAGCAAGAAGCCACGTGTAATCTCTATGCTAGAGCATTGATATCATAGATGAATGTAAATTTGTATTTAGTAGATTAATCTTTAGGGGAGATGACCAAACCATGCCCTTTTCTTGCACCTTTGTTCATCTCTACAATGTCGATGAATTCTTGTTTGTCCTTCAAAACCCAGAGCTGATTTCCAGTTCCCAAGTCAATCATGATGTGTTTGTTTTGGAAGCAAAACATCACTATGAAATGGTCATAAAGTTCATACATGGTGTGGAAGTCGGCCACTTCTGTGATATCCACCACCAATTGGTTGATGAAATTCTTTGTAGTTTTTGCAACAAACTCGTCCATTTGGAAAGCAGGGCAAGCATTAGAAACTAAATAGAGAGAAATCCTGGTGTGAGTAAGTGTGCGAGTACCTCTAGGGGGGTCGTGTCAAGTGAGCATGCCACAATTGGTGGACAAGGGTTCCTCTTTGCTCCCATCCATTGCCTATGGCTCTCTTGGTTTGGAGAGACTCGGTATTCAACTATACCACCATCATATCAGAAAACAAGTCTTTCTCTAAATCTCCCTCTTGCTCTCTTGGCCAAAATGGCATGATCCACAGCCAATGCTATCCTCAAGAAAGCTGTAAACATTACATGCATTTGCCATTGTTTGAAAAAATTTGTTTATGCACAAAAATTCAAGATTGAAAAAATCATCAAAGGCACAAGCTTTGATCGGATGGCAAACTTTAAAGATCGGCTAAAATCACAAACTGAATGCAAGGTACCATTTGTCCCCTAGCAAATTCAATGACTTCAAAATGGTTATGGATTATTGTCAGATGTCTGATGACTACATGGACGAAGAAAGTTTGCTATTCACAGATCTTTTTATGGGGCTACCTCGATCATTACACTAGGATACCTTTCCTTTCTTACAAGGTTGTTTTTTCCAGTGTAAATCTCTAAATAAAGAAGACTAGCACTCTAGTTTTCCAAGAATCCCAGGCTGGTTGCACACTGCCCATCGCCCGTGCAAGTGAGAAAAGGGGATGGGCGGGGTGGTTTACACACCAAATGCAAAGAATAAGTGAAAGGATGAGCTCATTTATTGCATGCATGTGTGAATGGCTTACATAGTACATACGAATCATTTTGTGATTGGAGGTCATGGGTTGAAGCCCCACTCTTGGAGCTTGGGCACCCTTTGGGCGAGGGGTGGTGGCTGCCCAAGACCTTGGGTGCCCCCCTTTTTGCATGCCAAATCAATGGCTACCACATGGTAGACATGCCGACAAATGCCCCTTTCCAATGTTGGGTGGGAGATGGTGTGTAACTGCTCCCAATTTCAAGTAAAGAGGACTAGCACTCAGGTTTTTTAGTGTATTTGAACTAGCATACTTGGAAAATCCTAGGCCTAGTCCTCTTTATTTAAAGATTTACACAAACAAAAACCCCCAAGTATTATATTGCTTCCATTGGATTTTCCATAAAAAATCCAAGGGTAAGACTTAGTTACAAAATGATTTTTTTGAGAGAAATTTGGTGGCTTGTTTGTGAAATGTTTTGTGAGGATCTTTAGGCAAAATGAATAGGAGTTATGGCTATCGACATCAGCTTCTTACGCATCCCCTTCTCTACCACCTTGATCTTTGCTTTCTTTAGTCTCACCATCTAGGCAAGCCACAAGGTAACACTAAATGGGACTCACGACATTATATACACTTAATTTCCATGCAATGTTGTTGCTTGTTCCAAGGAACTTTTGAAAGAATTCCATGTTGTTGGAAACTTGCTAAAGGGGTTGTAAAATGTATGTCTCTTTCGTTAATTTGAACAAATCTATTATGTCGCTGACGGGGTCCTTCTCGGTCGATAGCATATCTGGGCTTGCATTTAGTAAAATTGTAGCCAACTACACCACCTGGGATTGAGAGACGATGGTAGTTATGACAACCGAAAATATTTGAACCTAAACCTTGCACTATTGAGCAATTGTTCCACCTAGTTTTGGTCTGCTTGAGTCACTTGCAGTGGCTTTCTCCTCCTTCCTAAAATACCAAAGCCAAAAAAACAGAAACCAATATGATGCGTACACTAGTTTGGGGAAAAGAGCACCTAGGAATGCATACTTGCATACACAATTGAATGTTGTGCCAATGATGATGGTTAAGATGTGCAAGAAAGGACTGTAGGTATTCTTTATTTCCCCTTCCCCCCTTGTACACTTTTTCACTTATATCATCATCGACATTTCTTTGGTTATAAACACACAATAAATGCAGTCAGAAGTACCTGCAAAATGGACCATGCCTAAGGTTAATGCAAACCTTAGGGAAACTTCAAAAGTGGTTAGAATTTGCAATTTTTCCCGATTGGCATCATTCCTACAAGTATTCTTGATTTTGCCTTCCCCTCGATGCATTTCTCACTATGAATGAATCTAACTAGAAAGAATTGCAAATTCTTTTCCTAGGGTCCCCGTCAACCTTAAGCATGGTCCATTTTATAGGTACTTCCATTGCATTTATTGTGTGTTTATAAAAACCAAACATAATGTCAGTGATGACATAAGTGAAAACATGTACAAATGCACAAGAAATGCTGGAAATACGTGCAAAATGGAACAACAGGGCTCATCAAGTAAGCTGAACATAGAGATGCAGAAAGAGAGATGATAGTGACAGATTTTTGGGCTGCTCCCATAGCCACTGAAGACCACAGTAGAAGAAGCAAGCAGCATATTAGGGAAACATGTTGGGCGGAAGGGGGAACCCAAAGACGGTGCAAACAAAATACCAGCAATCCTTTCCTGTATGTAACCGAACATAATGCCAATGATGAGGGTGAAGATGTGAAACTCACAAAAAATGTTAGAATTACCTGCAAAATGGAGGATCCTTGATGTAATGAGAGGAAGAAATTCAAAATGGGTAAGAATATGAATCGTGCAATTCTTTGTGGTTTGGTTTAGGGCCTCCATCAGGGTGTGTGGGGGAATGAAAATTCAAAATTAGTAAGAAATCTACAAACAATAAGAATCAATGCTTACAACTTTCTTTGAGCCTCCATCTGGGGGGTTAGGTGCTCTTTGCTCAATGGGACGGATCGTGTATGTTGATTGGCAAGAGGTTTGGTTCAAATGTTGAGCAAATCAAAAAGCAAAGGGGATGGAGGTGGCATAGGAGATTGGAAGTAGCTACGGAAAGAGGGGCTCCGAGCTCTCTTAGATGCCATGTCAAGTGGGGCGATGGAGACCGAAAGGATCTGCATAGAGAGGGGCTCCGAGCTCTTTTGGATGCCATGAGGAACAAAATGAAATTTTTCCTAAGTTCTAATTTCCCCTAATTACCTCTTATTTTTCACTAATTTACCTAATTTTTCTAATTTTCTTCTAATTGTTTCCTAAATTATTCCTATATTAATTCTATTTTTGTCTTAAATTCTTCCTAACCTTGTCCTTTACATTTTTAGCTATCCACTAATTCTCCCTAATTTTTCCTTATTCTTTCCTCTGTTTTTTCCCTATTTTTCTAATACATTTTCCCTATAATTTCCCTATTTTTTCAAAATTTTGCTAATGTTTTCCTAATATTTCCTTGTTTTTTCCTTTTTTTTATTTTTTTAATTTTCTTCTAATATCCCCCCTTTTCCCCCTTCAATTTTTCCCTTATTTTCTTCCAACCCCCCCTTCTATTACTTCCCCATTTTTTCTCTTTCTCCCTACCTATTTTCCCTAAAATTTCCTTAAAATTTTCCTATTTTTCTTTTTTTCCCTGTTTACCCTTACTATAACCCTACTTTATTCTTAACTAATTTCCCATTCTTTTAGTTTTTCTCTCTAATAATTTACTTTTTAATGCACCTTTTATCCTCTCTCTTTCTACCTATTACCCCTTATTTTCCCTGATTCCCCCCTAATTTTTCGTATTCGACTTCCCCCTAATTTCCCCCTATTCCTTCTATTACCCCCTATTTTTTCTAATCGCCTTTTTAACCTTATTTTCCCTTAATCTCACCCTATTTCCCCCTAATTTTTCTTTTTTACTCACCTCTCTCCCTAACTATTTCCCCATCTAGCCCTAGTTATCTGCCTAACTACTACCTTCCCCTCGATGGTTCTCGTTCTTTCTTGTTCTCTTCCCAAACTTCTCGCATGCCCACTCATGTTTTTCGTGCTCCACAACCGCGCGCTATAACTGACTAAATTACTCTCTACTTAATACCCCCCTCCCCCTCGCCCTTTCCACCATACCCCCCCCCCTCTTTCATTGCCACTTGCTTTGCTCTTGCAATACATACTCGTACAGATCCTGCTCCACTGCCCCCTCCTCACCTCTCCACTACACTGGTGCCATTGGCCGGTTTTAAGCTGCTAGAAACTCCTAGCATCTCTACTCACCATCTAACCTTCACTCAGTTCACTGTGCCTCCTGCCTTTGCATTGAGTTCCCCACCTAGTCTACATACGTGCCTACTCCACGAGCCGCCTCGCACATATCACCGCCCCTCGCGGCCACAGCAACAACACATGTATTCCCACTGCGTGTACTTGCACCCGCCAACTCGATTTTCGACCTTCATGCCCCATGCCCTTGGTTGATTGCATCGAGTTTACCTCCCCCTTTTGGATCCAATGTCAACACCGCCACCAGCACAATGAACTCTCAGGTTCTTCTCCCTTATTTCATTTATTAAACTCTAACCCAATCCCCCCTCTCTAGTGCTTTGGTTCCCCCTCTTTCCAGTTTATTGCTTATTTCATGTCACGATTATTTTCTCCACTTACCATATTTTAAAACCCTCTCTCCCTTAGCTATTCTCTACTTTCTTCCCCCTTTCTTTTCATACCTCACCTCCTCTAACCTCTCCCCCTCTAAACTAATATCTAATTTCATGTATGTTATTTTCCTCCTCTAAACCTCCCCCTTTAATCTATGGTCTTGTATATCTTTAAATTTCACTAATTTCCTCACACTTCTCAAACTCTCCATGTCTCCTTATTATTCTTATGAATCATTGCCCCTCCCTTCATCATTCCTTATTTAGTTCCTTCTTAAAACCTCACTACCTTACCCCATCCTCTTTATGAAGCCCTTGTAAGTTGGTTCTTTTTCCTCATTTATTTCTAAAACTAATTTTTTCTACCCCCTTCTCTTTATTCATCCTACTTCCTTAAAATTCTCCTATTTCCCTTATACCATTACTTATTTGTTCATCATTTTTAGCATTGCCTCTAGGCAGAGCTATCGTTTCACTTTCCTTAAAAAAGTGTCCCACACCATTTTTTGCCACATGGCCCGTTACTATTTTGGTTCTCTCTCTCTCTCTCTCTCTCTCTCATTCGAGTTTGCAAATCATTCGAACTTTCCTGTACACGGGCATCCATCATAGGTGTTGCAAATTAATCATTCATTCATCTTTAGATTGTTTTCCTTTGACAAAACCAATTGAAGGCAGTGCTCACGAGTACTTGTACTCACTTGTTTCATTATGCTTTCTACTAGGCTTTACTATCTTCTCCACTTCTTCTACTAGACCTTACCCTCCACTCCCCTCCTCTTTATGGTCTTAAAAAATTATTCTCTTATAATTTTTTCTTCCCTTCCCCCAATATTTATTTAATTTTGCTTCTACAAAACCTTCATGGGCACCCTCTATAAGCTCTGAAACACTATATTCACTCATTGTTACTCCAATCTACTCGACACTCATAAGACTAAAACAAGCTTGATGCTTTGTGGCAAAGTGTTAATTTTTATTGTGACCCCAATAACACGGGGGGGTGTTTATGACAGTTGTCTTCCCAACTAAGGTTTAAGCGGGTTCTCACCATGATTTTCTTGTTGGATGGTGGCAGGTAAGCAAACTCCCCTCTTAAATAAAAGTGGCGCTTGCTATGACTTATCAAAGCAAAACTTGCTTGTATTGTCAAGCATTCTATAACACACGAGCAGTAGGGAAGGGAAGCAGCCAGGGAGAGAGGAGAGACTGCAAGGGAGGGAGGAATAGTATTGGCACAAGTAACATTTCTTTCCAAGTCAAGTACCTACGGAGATAAAAAAGGGCAAATATTGTTTTCAACCTACATAATAACAATCGTTGGATCCAACGCCAACTAGGGAAGCCTCAACCAACATGCTATGAACAATCTCCAAATGTTGTTGAATACCGAGATGAATAGGAAAAACATGATTTGCGTTGTTTAGAATACTAAGTCTAGTACACTCCCAAATTGATGCCCTCCTTGGCCGTGACATCCCCCCAAAAATGAACAAATCCATTAGACGGAAGATTGGCTAGATCCTCCTCAGTCTTGAACAACTTCTTAGCAATTCTTTGGCCTTGTTCCTATTGATGTAAATTAAGGGCTATTATTCATGACTTTGGTGGACGGTAAGATTCTTTGCTTGGGAATACTTATTTTCATGGAATCAATGACCCACTATACAAGCTAGGAAGAATACTTCAATGAATATAGAATGTTAGAAAATACATGATAAGACTATATAAATACTCTCAAAGGGAGACTCTCTTGAGATGAGAAGCATTAGATGTTTCCAAGTTGACCTTCATTGAATTTATAATCACTTAAATCTCTTGTCGCTCTTATGAATTGAACTATATGGACCAAGGCAAGAGGTAGCTGAGTATATTACTTTATTTTAGCCTTTTCTAATTGCATATTTCAATTAAAGCATATCAAAAAAGTTATAATTAATAGAATAAGATAGTTTATCTATACTTTCATACCATCATTGTTTTATCATTTTTCAAAGATCAGTAGTTGCTTAACTAAGACGTTTCCTATTAAAAATGTATAACATGATTTGATCCTTTCAGTATAAAACTCATAGTTAAAAGATCCAATTGAATGGAGCATTCCAAATGTAAATTGTGTAAAGTATGTAGAATATGCCTCCTTTTGGATTTAGTCTTCCTTTCAACATGATGCTGTCATGGATTATCATATATACAATGTTTCTTTTTTGTTTATATCTCTATATATAATTTGTCCTTTCTTATGATACTTATAAGCAAAGCAAAGAGGTGGTAGTGTTATCAATGCAATCATATGACATTCAAATTAAAATAATAATAATTGATCTAGATTTGTGAAAAACTTAATTGCAATGACAAATGAACAATATGCATTAAAGGAAAGAGGAATCATATTCATTAAAGGTATGTAAGTTCATTAGGATACAACATCCCAAACACTAAAATCCTAGAAGCTACTCATCCTTAGCATACTTCTCGACATTCTATTGAGCTTCTTACCCTGTAGTAGCAGGGAACACTTCACATGTTGTTTCCTCAAATAATTTTGCTAGCTTAGATTCTTCATTCTCATATGTAGGTTGGGGCTCTATGAAAGGAATTTGCATTGTTGCACTCTCATGGCTGTACTTTGCTCCCACTTTCTACTCAACATCAAGTAGATCATTAATTGCACATACCCTTTGCAAGATGAATGTTGCTTTCGAAGGATCATTCTCCAGTACCACATAGTCTCTATGTAGTTAAGGGGCTCAAACTGTGGTCTTCCCTATCCAAGCAAAAAAATCACAAACCCAATCATTTTGAACCATAAAAAAGTCCAAAAGTGCATTGATTAGACCTTGTGGATTTTGGCATGGGATGATAATGGGATTTATTTCTCTTTGCATACCATAGCTCTTTGAGTCTGTAGGGAAACGAAAAAAATCATTTACATTTCTACAGACACTGCATAATTCTTTATGCTTCTTCACAAAGGAGAAGTAACGAATGGTTGTTATCTCACATGCATGTATCATCTCGTTGCTTGGTACATGCTGTATATTAATCTTTACCTTG
This sequence comes from Dipteris shenzhenensis, assembly GCF_047967505.1. NCBI lineage: Eukaryota > Viridiplantae > Streptophyta > Polypodiopsida > Gleicheniales > Dipteridaceae > Dipteris > Dipteris shenzhenensis. Next base: position 34,820,440 of record NC_141627.1, read on the forward strand.
CTAACCAAATCATTAAAAATAATGATTATAATAAATCTAAAGGTGCTTGCACAACATATAGCATACACTAAAAATGCTAGAATCATATTCTCTATTGAATGTGTACGGTCGATCAATGCTCTTGTAAGAGATAATGCTTGGGCCATGGAATGAAAAATAATGAAGCTCCAAATGGGAGTCTGGTTGCTTGAAAGAAGGCATCATGGCATCAATATATTTATATTATTTACAAATGTTGGCTACAATGTCTCTCATATCACAATGGTATATATTATAATAATTACTCCTTAAAGGTTCATAGAAAGTTGAATTTTTATGTTCTCACATTTTTGTACAAGCCAGAGACCCTCTCCTTCTCAAACCTGGTCCCTTCCATGTGAGCTAAAAATTTACTTGGACAAGGGAAGTCCAAGCTATTGGCTTGCTCTTGTTTTTTGTATAACAAACAAAATAAAGCTAGACAATGATTAATTTTAATTATACAATATTTTCAAATAATATATTTAATAATATCATTACAAGTGTTTAGAATGATATAAAGAATGTCCTCAAACATAGAATTATTCTTATAGCCTTATGCAATGATGTAAACACACACAATAACAAAATTATTAAGAGTTTAAGAGCTTAGTCTTCAAAAAATGTAACATTTCATCACAACCAAGCTCAATGTAGAAAGAATTACCTTCTCATCTTTTATCACTTGCATTGATCTTCAGACCACAATCTTCCTTTCTTTTGATAGAGTCTTAAATACAACATCAGCTCTGCTACTGTTGCCTTTCAAAAGGATGCTAGAATCATTTAGTTCTTTTCTATGGACCCCATTCAGATGTCGATGAAACAGTTTGATTTTTTTTGGAAGAGTTTGCTCATTTTGCCCCTTATGCTCATTAGCTTCCTTGTTCTATTTATGTCCAACCTACATCAAAGGCTTGCATGGCAGGGCAATACTTATTTCCTTCGAAGTGGAGCTGCACTAGTGGCCTTGTTTATGTCCGATTTTCTTCAAAGGCTTGCAAGGCAGGGCAGTATTTCTTTCGAATTGGAGGCTCCCTATTTTATGCCCAACCTCCTTCAGGATGCACTAAGGGATGCAAACGGCTCAAGGATGCACCTCAAGATGCAAACGGCCAATTGTACATATGCCCAAGGCTACAAAAAATTTGTGATTTAAAACAAATTTTGTAATAATACAAACACATTTCTCTTTTCTCATATTCTCGCAACACGAGCCAAATGGTGAATTTGCTTAGACTGTTATAATAGAAAATTTATAGTAGACTATCAGAGTATGCCACTATTGGGATGCTAAGGAATTTCTAATATATCCTTGAATGCACGTGATAGTCCAGTTTTTTATATTAAATATGAGTGTCTTTGTGCGATCATGTTTTTGGCTTTGTGAGTCTTTGTGCAAGCATGAGCATGCTCTTAAAGAGCTGAAAAGTGTTATAAAAGGTGCCTAGAAGCTAACTAAATAGTGCATTCTAGCCATCACCATGGTTGCAGTGCTACTTGGGCTGCTAGGTGACATATTTGCTAGCCCTCCCGCTGGTCAGTGAGAACTATTCCCATGATTATCAGCTATGTCGATTTGCAAGTTGGGGCTCCTCAAGGCAATATTCAACTTTAGAATTTTTTGTTTTATGCAATGAGAGACACAAATTCTTGCTAAATGATTGATTTACTTCTTTGCACCAAAATAGTAAGCTCCCCATACCACTGTTCCGGTATTAAATAGCCTTAATGCTAAAGTAGTTATCTTGTTGAACAAGCGCAATGGTCGTTGTAAGCTAGCGCGGTGGTGGCGCATAAGAACCAGTACAACGGTCCCACTATTTTGTGGACTACCACGTGTCATACATTGTATTGCTATCCTATAAAGGTGTATGTTCTTGTGTTCCTCTCCAAGAAAGGAAGTGGCATGTGTCGTGCTCTACAATGTGTTCAAAATGGTTGTATGCCCATGGAGTAAAGGGCCCTGTGGAATAAAGGTGTGGAGTGGCGCCTGTCAAGCTCTGCACCATGTTCAAAATGGTTGTATGCTTGTGGAGTAAAGGCTTAGAGTGTCACATGTCAATCTCTGCACGATGTTTAAAACGATTACGCTAGCAAGTTTTGATAGGTTGTGTCTCATCATGATTCCAACATGGCAATCAATATGCCAGGAAAAACCAGATGAGAGGGCCAACCTACCCTGAATTTGAAATGTTGCCCACTAGCGCTTCGTAGTGCGGCTCGAAAAATGCCCCATGATTGACTAAAACCGATCATGCAATGGCCCGAATATCTTCTATGTCCATGAAAAAAAGTGAATATGGACATGTGGATTTCACTGAAATTGATGCATGTATAGGCTATGACAATTGAAAAATAAGGAATAGCATTCTTGTGATGGTAGAAAAGAATACGAAGAAGCCTTGCTTTGGAATCAATTAGATGTGAATTTCACTACTTTGTCTTGTAACTTCTTATATTATATCTAGTACTAAGAGATGTTGTATCTCACTTGTGACCTCTCCTCAGGTACAAAACATCAACCTAGCAATTCTTTGTCTAGGGGCACGGAGCTATTATGCATGTCTCTATATTCATTGTCCTTACTATTGTTATTTGTGCTACCAAAGATTCCATTTCAGCTTGATGCACATCTTTTAACAGTTTTTATTAACTTCTCCACTCATGTTGCATTGTTACGAGAGATATAAGATTCTAACCTCAACACATAGAACCTTTCCCTCTAACACAAATTTCTCCCTATATAACTAAGTTTGCACACCTAGGAAAGGGTGGGACTTGGGAAAGCACGACTTTTCCTAATATATTCCATCAATGAAGAAAGAGTGTCACAGCCAAGAAGAAGATGGAACAATCTTAATCGACTTTGTATGACGTGGATCAACTGTACATGAATTTGGAATCTCTAACAGGTGGCCCAATCTTTATTTATGAAAGGCATGGTAGATTGTTAATAACGCGCATTGTTCCAGTGCTAAAATAGAAATTTAAAATTTTGCATTACTTACAGATAATTTATAAATAATCTTGCAAATCTAAGCATGGAACATCAATATTGGTATTTTAGGAAAAGCCCTTGGGAATCCTAAAAAATTTCTCACTCCGATCTTCCAAATTTATTTTTTATATTTTGAGGGTAGGAGACATGAAATTTTCATATTTTTTCCTTGCATATTTGAAAATTTTAAAAGAAATCCATGCATATTATATATGGACCTTGTCCCCCCATACCCTAGATTTTGGATGAGGGTAGTAACATATTACATATTGAGTTGGCACCCCAAGGTTTCAATATATAAGATTATGGTCCAACAGTTAGATCTTGTAGAATCTAGTTTGGCCTTTTATCTTAGGTCATTGAAGGATTAGTTAATAAAATCTTTAAAAAATGTGATAATTAGTAAACAACTCAAAACGTTACCAAATTCTTAGGGAGAATACTCCTTGACATGATGAACATATGACAAAAAATTATACTTCCCATGTGAAAAATACTCCATAAAAGTATAAAAGGCCACTTTTAAGCCTACATAAGTTTGATATTAAGCAAGTTTGGAAGTTCTAATCCTAATGGCAACCTCCTATGTCATACTACATTAGTAGTAGACCAGCTTGAGTGGCTTCATGCCACTTCACATTGCCACCTCAACATACAAGTCCACCTCGTTAACATTCCAAATCATGTTTGCACAGAGTACCATCTCCCCTTGCCAAGTATTATTGCCACATCATAAAGACAACAGGAATTATTATTTTGCCAAATATTATTGTCACATTATAAAGGTGACAAGTCATAGCACATCCTTTACCACATACATGATGCCACTTCGACAAGGACATATCATTTGTCATCCCAACTATGATGACACTTATTGCACCTCACTTTACCAACTGTTACTACCACCTCATTCATGCTATCACATCATCAAGAACATGTCATTCAACGCTCGCTACCACATCACCTCCAATATTGTCTTGGAGAATATTAATCTTTGAATTTTGTGATTCTATTTTCTACTAGGGTGCAAGGCAATGGAGCAAAAGTGCTAAAAAAGGCACCAACAAGGCTATTTTACACCTTTGCACATCAAGGTAGCAACAAGACATAACCTCTCAACTTTCGAGTGGCAAATTTAATTACCAAAGCTACCACTTAGATTGATCTAATGCCTGGATCAAGGCTACTTAGGCTAATCTATAACTTCAAGCATTGGTATATTTGTTACCACATAAGATTCCCCTTGATGCCTTGATTGAGATATGAGATTATACCTCCCTAGATACATCATGAAGCACGCTTCCATACCTTGACACCTCATGTGTCACCTCACACGCCAAGTACGTTATGGTAAAAGCCCTCAATTGAGACATACGATCCCAATTATACTGCCAACAAAGAGCACCCACCTCATGTGCAATGGGATTTAAATACCCCAATTGCCCCCCTCCATGTACACTAGGTGGCACAATAGTTGGTACCTTACTCAAGGTATCCATGTCCACCAAGGACACTAGAGCTTTGTCCTTTTGACATGTGTCACCTTCGTATTAGGCAAAAAATACCTTGATGCTCCCTAGTAGATCTTTCGATTCCTTGGTATTATGGGTGTCCCATCTTGTTGAAAGGGAACCAAAACCTAGCTTGCACCTCACAAGACTCCAAATGAGGTTGTAAATACCCATACTTCAAGAGAATGTGCTTTGCAACCATGGCAATAATTGAAAATCAATTGTTTGCAACTATGGTGCAAAATCGCAAGCTTCCTTGGGCAAAGTGAGGTAAGGAAAGAAAGAAAATCTTGTAGACTCTGAATGTACCTATAGAAAGGGGATAGATGCTTTGCCTTGATAGAACTGCGCTAATAAGCTTATGTTAACAAACATGTTTCTTGCTTTGTCTTTTTAGAAACACACAAGACTCTCTTTTGATTGATCTTTGATTTATTGCTCTATATGAAGTTCACTTCCAAATCTTACTTAGAATATTTGATACTAAAAAAGGATACATTCCTTCCAAACTTTTTGGGCTGTACATTGTTAAGACTCCCCGTGATACTCCCCCATCATGCACCAAAAATGCATCTAAATACATTGTGAGTATTACAATCACAGACTAGCCATTAAACTCCCCCAAATCAGATTATGGTGTTCTCTACTATCATACGAGCACATATGTCAGGCCCTGTAAGAATAACAAGAGGCCAGCACACTATCCAAAAGCTTTCATAAAGCAGAGGGTGCATATGGTGATACTCTTATTTTCAAAGGTCACTGTTCCACACAATCTTGCCAATCAAACTTTCAAAATTAGAGTCATGGTTACGCATAAGGTGTAGTACTTAACAGTATTAACCGTTTATGTGACTTGTTCGTTCCTCCACATATGTTCATTTCTTTGCTTAAAGTCAAGCTTCACGACACATTCAACCCTGGTGGGTGTGGGTGCTTAGACAAAGTTCTCGAGAGAACATGGTATCAACCTCATATGTCAATCTAAATCAACACATAGCAAGGGCAAGCCATGCACAGAAATACAAGTGTCACAGTTTTGGTGCATGTATTTCCATTTTCCATTGAGGTTAGTGTGCTGCCTTGGATGATATCAATGTCTTGCAAGTATCGTGTAAAATTGTCATGACGAGGACAAAACACATGCAAGAACTTGTGTTATAAACACCATCAGTGGATATAAGGGTTACCTACCCATAGCGAATACAAAGTCTCCTCTTCAACAATTCCTATGCAGATAATCACATGAATACCTGTAAACTGAAAGAGGTATTCCATACAAACATAAAAACTTGCACATCTTCACAAGCAAAGTAAATGCTTTCAAGGGAAACAATCACTCAATTTCACCTTAGGACCACCACAAACCCTGAACAACAAGAACTGGGCAAACGCGATACCTGTCAATCCTCTTCCAAATTGATGGAATCCTTGAATTTCCCATATAAAACTCTCTTCAGCTCACCCATTTGAGACAGAACACTGTCTTTCTCTTCCTCTAAGCGCTCAAGCTCTTTCTGTGTTTCTTCCTTCAGAGCTTCCAGTCGATTTTCAACGTCATCCATAGACATGTGACAAAAAACCTCACCCAGCTGATACCTTACTACTTCCTCATCAGTCAATATTAACTCATTGGTTGCATCCTCCAAATTCTCCATCATTTCCTGCTTAAAAAAAACCAAAAGGAACAAGTCATCTATGCTACCTGATGCGCAGACAGTGGAATTTGCCATTATTTGTTTCTACAACAGTCAAAGCTCTTCCAGGAAGTAGTTCAAAATACCTCATTAACTCTATGCAATTCATACCAGATTTTAATATAGAGAGCACAGTAGCCATTAAACACCAAACTTCAGGACTGTGAGCTTTATTCTACACAAAGGCTCATAGCTTCTTAGCCCATGTATGCCTACAAAGAAGCTATTCTGTCTAATACCAAACATAAGATTCAGTACAGTCGTAAGGCCAATAAGCATTCTCTGAGGCTGCCTGAAGCCACATGGAGTATTCATGAATCATGCTGCATCGTGTCAAGTGAGAGAGCTGTAGGATGGCTCCAAGCTAGTGTCAAGCTCATGCATGGAATGTGTGGGTTCTATGAAGGCATCCACTGCCTAGTGAAGGCAGCATGTGCGTATAGCTGACAAGTGCGTGCAAGGGCCACAAGTTGTCCCTTGCTACTCCATGCCCTCTTCGACCTCCAGTATGGTATCTTCCCTCTTTCCTTTCAAGGGTGAATGCTCTCATCTAAATAAATTTGGTTCAAAATCTCAATCAATCATCAATGTTAAGGTCATGTGCTGTAGTGTGTCACGCTCGAGTCTCCTAAATTACAAAACTGGGTTACGTCTAGTCTTTCAAAGTTCCTCATTGTTTGATTCCCTGTACCATGTCTAGGTACCAATTATGATTTCTCTGATGTATCCCCTAGTATCCATGATCACTTGCTTAAAGAAAGTTCAGGAACCACCATTGGATTTCTCTGATGTATCCCCTAGTATCCATGATCACTTGCTTAAAGAAAGTTCAGGAACCACCATTGGTTCTTCATATATTGCGTTCTCACACTACTGAGAGGCAACCTCAACATCATGTCACTATGTATACATGCACTAGCCACTAACACAAATTAGGTATTGTACAGAAGCGCCACATGGCACATGAGCTAGAGGGCCCTAGGTACCACAGCTAATTGATGTCAGTTTCTGAAACTTATCCCTAAATAGTAAGCTAGGATGCCCTAAATATGTTGAAGAATGAATACTCCAGCGTCTGGACAGCCACCTAGATGTAGATGCTCACATATAAAGCCCCCCATATGAGAAGTCAGGAGCCCTAAATAGAGGGAAGTTGCTTGCTAAATACAAACTACCACACAGCAGAAGAATTACCCGGAGAACACAAGACACATGTAAGGGACACAACTCAACTCTATGTGCATTACACAACAGTAATAGAGGATAGATGTACAGCCACCTAGATGTAGATGCTCACATATAAAGCCCCCCATATGAGAAGTCAGGACCACTAAACAGAGGGTGTGGTTGCATGTTTAATACCAACTCCCACACTGAAGAAGAATTACCCCAAGATCGCAAGACACATGTAAGGGACACAACTCAACTCAATGTGCATTACACAACAGTAATAGAGGACAACTCAGATCTGCAAGAGAACTTAGATGTACAGCCTTAAACAGAATATATATCATGGTGGATATCAAGTACCAACAAACTGTACAACCACCTTCAGCAAACAGTCGCCGAGGTAAGGTACCAAAAGGTGGCTCTGCTTGTTGCACCCTCTCGGTAAACTCTCCCTGTTCTGCCACACAGCCAAGCATTCCTGCAAAGTAATGTGCTCTGATGTGTACTGCAGATAAAGCTCCCTTTGCCTGCCCCACCTTATGCTCTCCTACAGTGTGTACGTCTGCACCTAGGTGTGCTGAAGAAGTCTCCACTTCTGCCCTGCAAGCAACTCAAATGATGTGGTACTCCCACTGCTCTTCACTCACGTGAGTGGATCTGCAGCCTGAATAAACTTCCTTGGTACTCTTCTGGCTGCTCTAGATGCAGGCCAGTCCAAGAAAATTAAAGAATTTTGCCCCCCCTGCCTGGGGCCCTTTATATAGCGCAAGTAAGTCCCCTGTTTCAGCCAACTGGTAAGGTTAGCCCTATTGGTCAGTCTAGCTTCACTTGAAGCATCTATTAACGTGGGCTTCTATTTCTTGCTTTGGTTCGCATTTAATTGCTTAATGCCTTGTTCAGTCAATACTCCTCTCACCATCAGGACTTTAGTCTACCTCTCACAATCGCAAAAGTAATTGCGTAGTCTCAAATATGACGTTGACGGAGACACAGGTTCAAGGTGGGAATGATGCACTACCCTCGTTGAGCTCATAACCTAATCACAGAAGATGATATAGTTACAGAAATCGGGGTCTATCTCTGCACTAGTGCAGACAAATGCAGCCATGGAAAAGGACAGGCGACTCAGTATAGTGTGGGATGCAAGCGCTGAGACCAAAACCAGTATCAGGGACTACAGCCATATATAGTCATCGTTATGCACAAGGATCCACATTATTCTACAACACACGTGAGTACTTGATTACCAGGCTGCAAATCGTGTGCAGCCAAAAGTCTTTTTTCGTCAGCAGAACAACCAGATTGAAAACATGAAGATGGTGTCCAAAAACAGTACCTGGACCTCCAAGAATCAATAACGACCACTGACCTTCTTTACTTTTATTTCATCTTCGACTTCATGAAATTTGTTATTCAAGCGGCCAAAAGTATTGATGTTCTGCTGATCCTCCCATGTGACCTCAGTCTCCGAGCCTTCACCCTGCAAAATCAAAGTCCCTGAGTGTTGGCTAGCAAAGAAGTTGGATCAAGAAAGCAGTGCACGACATTGTACATGGCTGTTGATCTTTCAGACAATAATTAATTCTATTCTTGAGAAGACGAGGGAAAAACCTAGACGAGGATACCACACCTGCTGCATGCTTGAAATGGAGCTGGTAGTAACCGGAATTTTTGCGAGCGCGTTTAATTTATGCGAGCTTTAAGTAAAAGCCCTTTTGCTTGGTGCTGCTAATCATGGTTACCACCAAGGGTAAATGTTCCCCTAGAAGATAATGAGTTTGCTCGGGAGAGCTTTCTTTAGAAAACACTCGGAGTTTGGAGAGCCTTCTTTAGAGGACCCTAGGGAGAGAAGCGTGTGGCCAAGGTTGCAATAGGGAGTTTGCTTGGGAGAGTTTTCCTAAAAGGAGAGGACACTCGGGAGATGAGCAAGATTCGAGTCAATCCTTGTCACCTTCATTCACAAGGAGCCAACCGTTAAATGTAGCCCATGAAAGTTCCAATCAAGCTTCAATTAGAAAATTCATGCAGGCCTTACAATCCTCTTGGTGAGGGCGAGCATTATATAGCTTAGAATGGGAGATGCAAGCACTACAAATAAAGAAATCTAAGGGTCGTTTGCTTAGTAACTCAAAAAAAGAGCTTTCCATGCCCTGAGAGCAACTACAATAGTCGTACCTTGAGAAATAAACTTTAGTGTAGAGACTCTTCACTCTACCATACAAGAAGCATCTCCATCTATGACGTGTCAAATTGAAGTGATTAGCACAAGTTGAATAGTTTCAGGCAACCCATAATTGTGGAGATCATCTAAATCCAAGATTTGGAGAATGCACGTCATAATCTTAGAAGATAATTTGCATTTTGGGTATCCAAATGAATATGGTGGATAATGAGGAAATGGGAGATGCATGGAATTGCATCATTCAACAACCATAGTATATTAAAATAGCTATACAATACTAAATGCACAATTATCTTGGATGGATGGCTAAGCATGAAGCAACACCCCTATTGAATGTGATGGTTGTATCACCTCATAAGGAGGCTTTCCACACATCAATTGATGCATCGCATGTAAAACAATGAAGGAACTATAAATCTTATAAAAAGCAAGATAGGCCCTCTTAAAGGTTATAAAAGAGATAGGCCCTGTCAAAGGTTGTATAGTAGGTGTAACATCCAAGATAGGCCATGAGAAAGTTGTGCAAGTTTTAATGGACAGTGCCAAGCGCTACAAGGAGGCTGGTAGAATACTACAGAGAGAATTCAAGAATCTATATGCATTATGTACATGTACCACACAAACATCAGCCATATATGCATCTACATGTAATACACAAACTTCAAATCTTATGTTGAAAGATAACACATTCTTCTCGTCTTCATCCATCTGCTAGCATAGATCTCAAAGAGTCTTTGTGCTTACTGGCCTGGTCTAATCAAGACCAAATATCACATGTAACATCTTGATTTGCAAGTGTTTCCATGGTATGTGTATTCTTCCTTCAAGGTGATCCCCTTGCCAGAGGACTGCAACAAGCTCTTGATATAATGTAGTGATGCCATGTAGCAAAAGATCTTGCGCTGACCCCTCTGCATCGTCATTGGCTTGACCTAGTGGTTGAAGTTTCAACTTGGAAATTACTGCCTTTTGATTTTGCCACTATATGCACCTACTTACCCAGTGTTGAGGTGTATGCAAGCTTTAGACTATTGAATTGTTAAGTCACTTTTAGATGCCCTAGTAATTGATCATTAAGCACTCAGAGTTGAAGTATCTCTTTCTCTTGAGCATCCAGTTCTGCTTTGCTATTCACAAGTGTCTCCCTTGATGCCATGCATTCCTTCTCTAGTGCTTGAATTTGATGTTTACCTTTTTTGAGGCTATTCTGCAACTCATTGCTTGTGTCTATTGTGGCATGGAGCTGATCCTCTTTAAGTAGCAATCTTTCATTTAAGTGCACCATTTCCTTATTGAGATCACCACAAGTGACTTGCATTTGGTAGACAGATAACTCAACCTCTTCCTTTATGTTCAAGGCATGAAATAGTTGTAGGTGTTTTTCTTGGAGAGAAATCGTGGCTTGTAGGGCATCCGATCTACTTTTTGCTAGAGCATTTTGTGCAAGGAGCTATTGCTGCATTTGCTATGCCATGCTTTACTTGAGCTTATGAATTTCAGTCTCGGCACTTTGTAGCTTTGTTTGGAGTGATGGGAGCATCTGCCTTCCCAAATCTCTTTTGTCATGGTAGCAAATCATTGTGACCATTGTTGTAATTGTTGGTTGTGATGCTGTATGATTTGGAATGTACTATGGCCTTTCTTATATTGGACATACAGTTGACTCCCATGTGCCCATGTGAAAATTTGATCTATTTCTTGAATAGCAATCTGTTGTATGGTGTCACTAGAGACATTTGGGGGTAGACTCTAGAGTCATGGAGTATTCAATGTTGGTGACTTGTGATCCTTGAGGAGGCATGCTATTTGGCTCACTTGCAAAGTCATTATGTGGCATGGTCTCCTCTTGGATTTCCACGCTCAAGTTCTTCTATTGTGGTAGCAATACTGAACTGAGTTGCAGGATTCTTTGGTAGAGTTCCACATTGTCATTCTCTGGAATCTGTTCGGACTTCCATCCATCCATGTTATCTGCATTGAGAAGAGGTGAAGGCTCTAATTCTCATTTTGGCGATAATGTCAATGTTTCAAAGTCCTCTATATCTATGTTGAGAGGGGTGTAGAGTCTTCCTCTTGCTGTATTGCAAACCCAAGTATAATGGCCAATAGATGGGCAATGTAGCTTTTGCCATTATGTGTAGTGGATACGTAATTGGTTAGCAGTAGTAAGGATATGTGTTGAGCCCAGTCTTGTAGTTTTTCTCTACAAAGGAGTGTAAGAGTTTTTACTGACATGTAATTTTTTCTCACTCTTGTATGATTGAAAATGTTAGCCAAAAACTTAACTGCCTCTTTGCATATGGAATCCAAAATCATATCATGGCGTATCCCCCCGCTTTGTGACTTTGTGTTAGGTGGGAATAAATCCTGAATCTCAGAGAATCTTGCATCCAAATGTTTCTTAGGATATTTTTCTTGTGCCTCTAGGAATGAGAAAGCTCCTACATAGTGGATCTATTGAGGTAGATCTATAAGGGCTTTTCATTATATGTCATTGTGCCGTACTTATCTTTCCCCAACTCTTTGCTTTTATATGATGTTATGAATTGAAAAATGTATTCTATCATAGCAGGTGTTGGTAAGAATATTGTAGCTTCTCAAAAAGGCTTCCTAGACCCTTTGGCTACAAGAAGTTGTATGCATCGAGTGACATGGTGAATGTTGAGACTCGTGGCCATACAAGATATATTGTTTCATCTATTGTTAGCTCTTTGTTAGTTTGGCCATCAAGCTGTTCTGCACCTGCATCCTGCATAGTCAATTGCTCTGACTCGGTTTCTCCTGACTCTAGGGTCCTTAGGCTCTGTGGCATATCTCCTTGGCATGTTTCAAGAGGTTTGCAAGACATTGGCAGATTTCACCTTTGCCAATCTCTTCCAAATGGTCCAGGTATATATCTGCCGTCATTGTACTTAGCAAACTCTGCACAAGAAACTCAAACGGATTGGTATTTCTTCCTCTATATGTGAGCAATTTGTAGAACACAAGCAATCCTATCCTCCATCTCAGTCATCCTCCAAGAGCTTTCTCATCAGTATCACTATCCAGAACCACTAGCCATGGTCATTTTGGTGCTGACCTCTGAGTTGGTGATTCTGGATCTTATCCTTCTTTAGGTTGGTGATTTGAGGATGGCTATTGAGGTTGAGGTTTGGGCTATTTGGTGAGGTGTTTCTTTGTTGATGGCATTGAAGGCCTTTTTCCCATCTTATTGGACTGTCTTCACCTTGGCATTTCACACATGAATCAGGTCCCAGTTTGATAGTGCCAATATAGAGCCATGTGCTAAGAGTGTATGTTTCTTTTGTGAGTGGCTAATGCATTTTACTCTTTTTGTGATGAGGGTGCCATGTATGTGGATCAAAGAAAGTATCTCTTGGGGCTTTTATTCGTGCAATTTATTCATGGTGCTCAAAACGTGTGGGTCCACTATGCATGACTAGTGAGCCGGGCATTCCTCCCTTAATTTGCTAAGGGAATCATAGGGCAGTCTGAGCCCTAGGTTGAAATCGATTGAAACTACCTGTATGTGCGAAGTCATACATATGCTAATGAGTGCTCGTGATACAATCTAGTCCTAACTATGGAAGACTTGGGCCCCCCAAATCTTCATTATAGTCATGGATGGCTTGCATGTTAATGTAGTAGCGCTTCAGTCTACTCTCGTTTATTATTGTTGTCAACTGGACTCCATCCAGTGTTTCTAGCAGCACAGCTCCGATGGGGTTCATTTTTTTGACTCTATAAGGTCCTTGACCTAGGAATTTGAGTTTGTGCTTGTGGACTTTGGTATTGTACAACAAAACTAGGTCACCTTCCTTGATGTCTTTGTTTTTAAGGTTTCCGTCAAACCATGCCTTCCTTCTTCATTTTTTGTTGTCATGGCATGGTAGGAAACTAATCTGGTCTCTGTATACTTTTGTAATTGGTAGAGTCTTTCTTTCAGGAATGCATGATCTCCCATACATTCTTGTATTGCTATGCGAAGGCTATATTGCTATTGCTAGCTTCAAGGCCATACACTGATTGAAAAGGTGTATTTCCAGTACTAACCTTGAGTGTGGTTCAGTATGCCCATAAGGATGCACTTAGTTTCTCTGCCCAATCAGAATGCTTTGGTTCTACTACCTTGGTGGGGACAATGCATAATATTTTGTTTGTGGATTCAGCTTGTCCATTCCCTTGGGGGTAGTAAGGTGTGCTCTTTCTATAGATCACCATAAAGCCAAACAAGAGTTCTTGGATGACCTCAACAAAATGTGTGCCTCTATCTGACACAATTTCAATGGGACATCTGAATTGGGTGATCACATTCTTGTACAAGAACCTTGCTATGCTTCTGGCATCTGCCTTTATGACTGCTTTAGCTTTAACCCATTTGGTAAAGTAATCATTGACCACAATGATGTAGCGTGCATGTGCTCCCTTTGCTGCTGGATGGATGAGACCCACAAAATCAATCCCCCATTTCTCAAATGGTTTTTGTGCAATGATTTTTATTAGGGGATTGATGTCCTTGTGTTGTGGTTTAGTAGTCTGTTGGCATACATCACAGCTTTTGACATATTCATAGGCATCTACCCAAAGTGTTGGCCACCAGTTTCTTGTGAGAAGGACTTTTCTTGCGGTTGCTTCCCCTTGGAAATGTCTACTCACAATGACTTCATGGGCTTCACTGAGGATTGGCATGATCTCATGTGGCATTACACATCTCCTTAAAAACTAGTCCTTGCCCATCTTCTATAATTGCTCTGCAACAATGAGTTTATAGGGTACTGCTTTTAGAATTAGTTTTTTGGCATCCACTGCTTTCATTTCAGGAGGTGGGCTCACTACCATTAAGTACCCAATGATGTCTACACACCAATCAAGCACAATGTCTATTTGAAATAATGTGGCATCTGGTAGGTCATCTTCTATTCCTTCTGGCTCTTCTCTTGTCCTCAATTGTGACATGTGATCGGCAATGAAATTTTGAGATCCTTTTCTCACCACAATTTTGAAATTGAATTCTTGTAGCAATAGAAGCCATCAAGTGATATGGCCTATGGTACATGGCCGATTCACAAGATATAATAAGGCTTGATGATCTGTGTAGAAGATAAAGTCAGTAGCCAATAGATAGTGTCAAAATCTCTTCATGCTATAGATCATTGCCAAGGTGAATCTTTCTGTTGTAGTGTAATTCACCTCTGCGTCATTAAGATTTTAGTCTTTCTCTCTCTAGATCTTGATTTTGCAAGTATGATTGGATCTTTTCTACAGAGGATTTGGCTATTCTCATACTTTAGGATTCATCATACCATCTTTCAGGCTTAAGATATTACAAGCGGAGCTTTGTCATCACTACTCTACACACACTCTACACACACAATGCTCTCATCATTATTGCCCTAGACTACACTTCTGGCCCTTGTTGCCACAGAGTTAACACCCCAAGACTAGCTACTCAACAAGGAGGATTTTTTCATGGCATTGTATCTCCCTCTGCATTCATTGCAAATGTGTCTTCCATTACCATTTGGATATTGTGTCATCGATTTCGATGGCCTTCAGTCTCCTCCTCGTACCTTGATCATATATATCAACTTTCCTATATCACATCCTCTGTCTAGTTCTCTTGTAACCCATGATAAACTATATTGCACCATGTGGTTCCTTTTAAATAAAAGCAAATGAAGAAACTAGAAATGATTTCTATTATTAGACGAGCTAGCTTGTAAAGAGAAACAAAGACTCATATGTAAGCTTCATGACAAATATAAAAAATTATGCATGTTCCAACTTCCAAGAGACCTTGAGGAGCACGGACAGCCATAGGGAAAATGCCCCTAAGGAGCACACAAATTTTTTTTAAAAAAAAAGCAGGGAGGGGAAGAAGTTGAGGATTCTGGGAGAATTCAGACTCTAGGAGAATGTTTAGGTGACATGGCAAGACACAGGTGACATGCAATGGGAGATATAAATTTAGAAACAAATCAATCTGGAGACATTGGCCGATGATCTAGGCATGAGTGTCCTGTTTCCTAGCCTTTTGTTCTAAGGATTCAAAATATGCTCTAGGCTTATTTATCATCCTAGCTCCCATTATTGCCCTATTTTTATGGCCTTCTTTAGTATTTTCTGAGTGTTTCAAACTGCCATAAGAAAAGCATCAAAAGCTAATGTCACAAAAGAAAAGGCAAGTGCCCAAGCTCTATTTTGATACCTTGTTGCACTACATGAAGTTGAAGCAAATGAGGATTTGCTTTAAAACAAGAAGGGATCTTTCTTCTTGAACCAAAATCAAAGTAGAGAGAACTAGTTTATGATCTAAAAGTGTTAAAGAAACCCATCACTTTAGATGAGAATAATATCCCTCTCACCACTCTAGATGAGAACATTATACCTCTTGTCGCTAAAACCAATGGGTGCAGTACTTGATGAAGGAGCTAGAGCTAGCCCTAATGTGATCTTGATCGAACTTGACAAGCTATTGGGATGCCCACCCTTGCAAAGACATATTTCATAATCAAGCTCATTGGCCATATCAAGGTACCTCATTGGGACATGCTAATGTAAATAGGGGCACCTAGCTTCACTATTACCTTTGTGATGATACATGTCCTTAATACTCTAAATGTAGTTGACGTTGTCCATGGATGAGGCAAGATCACCTAATTCACAACTAGGACAATAAAATATCAAGGCTTAACCTAGTTAGACTAACGGATTGGGAAGAAGAGGTAGACATGACCATTAGAACTATAGATAGTACATAAGGGGGATTTTGCACTCAAAAATGGCCTCATAAGGAGTGGATTAGCAATATGATTTAAGAACTAATGAACCCTATAGAGGGTCCCATCACCCCATATGAGTCCAAAAAAGTGTACCCAAAAAAGTGCACCTCCCTCTCCAAATTGGAGGGGGCCCGCACTTGCAAAAAGTTTCCCCTCTTTACATCCCAACGTGGTCTTCAAGGGGTCTCCATTCCCAAAAAGTATCGCACTCGTACCACTCTCCCAAAAATTTGAATTTTTTGAAAAGTTATAAAAATAACGAACTCTTCCAAACCTTCCCCCAAACCATGCCTATGCACCCAAATCAATTTGCAACCACTACTTCCTACTTCCTCTCATTATAATCACTTTACAATCCCTAAATCTTACTCCTTCACACTATAATCACTTTTCAACCCCTAAATGCATTTTCTTCTTACCATTTTGTTATGTTGTAATCTCAAACCTTTGTTGCTTCCATCGATACTCTTCTACCCTATTCTAATCTCAAATCTTTTGCCTTTGACTTTTGATTTAAATATCTATACTTGAAATCCTCTCATTGCTCCACTGCAAATCCACACTAACAAGCCACAAAAAAACACCTTAGACATCAAAGTTGCACACCTTGGACATCAAAGTTGCACTAGAGTACACTATGACTCATCTATGTAATGGCCACAAGATTGTCATTGCAATGGAGTACACTTTGACTCATCTATGCAATGGCCATAAGATTGCTAACAAAGAAACATTAGATCACCTACATTAGCAAGTAACAAGGCATGTTGACCTATGGACTATTGATGGAATCCATCCAGTGAATCCTTTAACATGTACTCCTCCTATGCTTAAAAATGTGACAAGTTTAATTCAATATATAAGAGATCGTATTCTAGGCTTAATTGGCTACAAACGCATTGGTCATACCAGTGATGAAACCCAATTTGCCAATGTTCACTTGTTTAGGATGGAAGTAGAAACTAAAAGACTTAAAGGTACCATGAACACTCTCCCTAAACAACTAACCCAAGAAAAAGTAGCAAATTTGACTTTTAACAAAAAATTGTAGATTTTGAAATTGAGATTAAAAAAATATTGATGCAAAAGAAAGGTCACAAGAGGCAATTAATAGATGAATTGATGACAAAACAAAATTATTGAAAGTGGCCTAGTACCTCTTGCAATAGCTTGCTATTTTTACCAAGAAAGTGGAAACCCCTCTCGATTACAAGCATAGGATCAAGGTTGTGCAACCAATGGAGAGTTTAGCATAAGATTGTGGAGCAAGGAAGTGTAGGGTGCAAGCTACACAGTATGTATCTTTGGCTACTTTGTAATTGTAAAGGAATTCATACAATCAAGTAATTGTGTATTTTTCTTATCTCATCCATGCTTTTTGCAGTAATTTTATGAAGGAGGTTGTTGGAAGAGAAGCATCCAACAAACTTTATGTGGTAAAGACTATAGTTAAGAATAGAGAATTATTCAATTCTTAGGTATCCATGCTAGCATGCATTGTGACATGCAATATTGCAAGAGGTTGTAGCTAATTTAGGGAACATTATAGACTCCATAGAAGTTTTCCGTGCATGTGATGTTGACATTAGTAAAAAAGGGCACTTAGCTATCTATATTGTCTTTGTAGATGCAATTCAATGTCAAAGTATGAAGAATTGCCAAGACCAGTACACATTAGAATGTAAGAAATAAAACGAAGTTTGCACTCCAAGATGTGTTAAGTGGATTTTTACACATATCGAAGAGCATGATCTTGGAAGGAACAAACCAGATGAGGCCAAGGCTCCAAAAATAAACTGGACAAGCTATGAAGTGAGCAATGTTAAGGACCAAGCACCTTTGATACACAAACCTTAGCAATGTTTTTTTGGATGTACACAAGGTCTAAGCTATTTTACAATATGAAAGCCCTATGAAAGCATGGATTAAGTAACATTTATCTAGTTTACTTGAGTTGCATTTCTTAAAGGTCTTCTTTAAAAATGTAAATTTATAATTTTTTCAGATTATCAAGGGAAGCTTCTCTTTACTATCCATAAGTTGGAGAGGGTGAGTATTACATTAAAGAAAAAAGCCCTTGACGATGCCAAAAACAATGGAAATGGTAAAGGTTTGATGAGTGATATGGTAGATGATGATGCTAACAAGTGGATGTAATGGAACAATGGAGTGATGAGCTACAGTCAGTATGTTGCACCCAAAAGAGATGAAATTAATGAAAGGTGGAATCCAATTTTTAGCCTCCCATTACAAAAAATGCATTTTGGTGTGTTGTGTTGAGGTACAACTCATTAATGAGCTACTTTACTTGCACATCATACATGTATGGAACATGAAGCTGAAGAGAGAATAGCATCACGTATTGTAATGATGGAAGCTCTTCTCTTAAGCATGGGACTACATGGAGGAAATGTGAAGCTATGCCAAGATACACAACTCTTAGGAAAATTAGGGAATTTTCCAAGTAAAGTGTGCATGGGGGGCTTAAAGGCAAGAAGTTTCTTATCCAATCATGGTAAAAACAACCAATTAAATATGCATTGGAATTATTGGAGAGAGTTATGTGAACTTGCACCACTAATTTGGAGGCTAACCATAATTTGAGGCATTCAAGCGTACATGTTTGGAGTAAATTAGATATCCTAGTAAAGATATAAGAAAATCGGATATCCTAGTAAAGATATTGAGAAAGCCTTCCATGGCTGATCTAGATGTGAAACTATATGAAATTGCAATGAAAGAGTCCATTGAAGCCATGATGGGTGGATGGGGTGAATCACACATTAATCATTACATGGCATATTTGGTCTCCAGATTCTTTTAATTTTAATTGCAATTCAATCTATTTCTTTGGTGTTTACCTCATGTACTTTTCCTATGGATGCAATACATTATTTATTCCCATGATGCATGGTGCCTTCAACAATATGGTTCATTCAATGTTTGGAGTGCCCAAGCGATTGAGAAGTTGCATTACAGAGCTTGAGAAACATACTTCAAAAATATGTGGCATGGAGCTAGGATTAATGGAAGTAACCCTCTTCATGAAATATTTGAGTGGATATATCGGCCTCATATAATTGGGTCTTCTAATGCAACAGAGAAGGTTTTGCAAATGGATTTAGCCCAAGTAGTCATCGTTACCCAAACGAGTAAAAGGAGGCATTCGTGGAAATTTTCAACATATTTCCAAAAGCACAAGGGTGTTGCGACATGAAGTTGGGGGTAATAAACTTCACCCACCTCTTCACTTCCTACTGCTTTTGAACTGAGTGACAAAGATGTTTATCACTAGGAAAGGGATATTAAAAAGAAGTTTTTATGCCAAGATACCACACCATCCTTTCCTCCCTTAGATGATAATGAAGATGGTAACATCCCAAGTGATGTTGTACTCAAGCATAGGGAGAAGGAAAGGATCAGCAGAGGCCATAATCTCAACAAGCTGGTCTGCACCAAAGAGGAGCGATACGTTGTTGAAAGAAGATCTTGCGGCTCAACATGACATGAACTGATATATATCAAGGAGTTTGAAGGGGCTGATTGAGTCGGATGGGTAGGTTCTGAGGAAACATTGCACCTCCTTCATGAATACCTTTACAATTAGCTCAAAACACTCGGCAAATTGTCATTAGACACATAGGCCTATAACTTTCAATAAAGACATGATATCAAATATTCAAACACATATAGAGATGCTCTTGGAGATGGGCTTCACTCTGATATACATTTCGTAAGAAACAAAGAAGCGGCTAGAAAGTTATGGGCCGTTTATTAGAAGGGGGTAAAAACTATCATGAAAACAAACTGTCAAACACAGAGACTCATAACCTTATGCTGTAGTATTTGATTCAAGGTCTAATCACATAGGAAAATGCATCTTGAAGAGAGCTTCGACTAATATAAGTCTCATCAAAATTGGACTACCGAGCAGAAAGTTACGAGCAAAACACTAATAGCGGTCAAATTGTCATAAAAACTACCCTCCACCATGCTAATTTTGCATGAGCAGGATGCTCCCTCAAGACTCCACCTTCATCAATGATCCACCACTCATAGATTTTGCCTAGAAGAGGATAAGTAACTCCCTTGGTGGCTCGGGAAATGGATGGACCATGTTTGTGCAATGAGCAGTCAAATAGAAAGAACTTTTAAGGCTTTGAAAGAAAGAAAAGGGAAGATAGACTCAAGAGAGGGAATACGAAGTGATCTTCATTGTCAATAGAGTGAGACTCTACTCCAATGCAACTCAAAATACTACAAACACAAGGGAGAAGAAGAGGTTTCATATGTACAAGAGGGAGCAAAAGCTCCAAGACTACTCATAGAGAGAGAATGAACTAGAGAGAGGTGGACTCAAGAGTCTACATAAGAGAATATCTACAAGAGGGAGAGAAGGCTCATGGAAGACGCTTGAGGAGACTAGAGCTACAACAACATGAGACCTAATGGTGGAAGAGATAATGAATAAGGGAGAGGAGGGCTCCTTTCATTGAGATTTGTCACCCTTCTTCACCTATTTACAATTGCTGCTTGTAGATTTCTTTCCCCATCAATCACATAAGCCCGTATGTCACCATCCATGTCCTTTTTGGATACTCTTGCCATGTGTCCCATCAAAAGATGCTCAAGACTCTTAAAATATTGAGCAAGTCAAGAGTCTCCCCACATGGAGCCCATAGGGACCCTCTCTTTTCCATATGTCCACATCCTCCTTATTCCACATAGGAATTCTAGAAGGATTCCTCTTAACTCCACACTCCTCCACATACCTTCCACATGCTTGGCATGTGGCCTCTCTTATATTATTGGAACACATGGACATGAGCCCACCTCTTTATATGACTCACTCTTCCTATTTTTTCAAAACCCCATAATATCCCATACACAAATAACTCTCACCCCATACCAAGGTATTTATCATTCATACACATGGTATTTACAATGATCCATTCCACTCATAATATCTTAGAAAATAGAAATAAGTGAGAGCTGCTAGGCTATCACTTGATACTCCAACTCTTATCAAACATAGAGAAAAACAATACCAATGCCAAATAAAAAATATCAATTTTTGGCGTCACATCTACCCTCCCCAGCAGATCCTCTCTAGTGATAGAGAGGGTCTACTGGCCCTTAAGGTGGTTGAGCATAGAAAAATTTAAGGCGATACTCATTGGTGCGTCCGGGTATCACCATGCCGTCAACATCCTGAAGCTGATAGGTTCCATTGGTGAACTTCTTCTTGACTGGATATGGTCCCTCCCGTCGGCCAATAAGCTTTTTGTCTAGTAGCTTGTCCAGATGGCTATCAAATCTCATAACCAAATCTCCTTTTGTAGTATCTTTCTTCTTGCATAATTTGGTCTCAAAATGGGCCTTGCGCCTTTTTTAAGAAGCTTCCAAGTTTTGCGAGGCATGTAATCTGCATTCATCCAAGGCTTCTAGCTGTACCAAGCATTGAGCATAGGCATCCTCCTATCCTTCTTTTCTTGCAACAGCAATGCGAAGACTATGTATCTCCAATTCAATGGGCAAAATGGCTTTTATTCCATACACTTGTTGGAATGGTGTAAACCCAATAGCTAGCTTGTATGTGGTTCTGTAAGCCCATAAAACTTCTGCCAAGTGCCTATCCCAATGCCTTTTCTTGGTGTCTACAAGCTTTCCCATTGAATTGCACAACAATCCATTTGTTTTCTCAGCCAAGCCATTACATTGGGGCTAGTATGGCATGGACATGCTATGATTTATCTTTTGCTTATGCACCACATCTTCAATTAGTTCATTTCTAAAAGAGGTTCCTCCATCAGTGAGAATTTCCAAAGGACAACCAAAGCGTGAACAAATTTGATCAAAGAGAAATTTTGTAGCTGTGCTTGCGTTGCTATTAACTATGGCCTTGGCCTTTGCCCACTGAGTCGCATAATCTGTCACCACCAATAAATAATGTTTGCCCTGAGATGAGCGAGGGAGTGGTCCCACAAAGTCCAACCCCCACCTCTCAAATGGTCCATATGCTGGAATAGGCTTCAAGGGCCTAGGAATCAACTGTCACCTTCCAAACTTTTGGCATAAAGGGCCTAGGAATCAACTGTCACCTTCCAAACTTTTGGCATACTTTACAACTTCGACACCATTCATATACATCCTTATGGAGGCATGGCCAAAAGTAACATGCATTAAGAATTCTCCTAGCTTTGCTTACTGAAGAAAAATGACCAGAGCATTCATGACACATTTATGGGATGGTGGACCACCCGATGGAGCACCTTATCTTTTCCCAATTTATAAAGAATGTCACCAACAATAGTATAGGGACAAGCCTTCCTTACCAATCTATGCTTCTGTTATGGAGTTAACCCTCGAGGAAACATGCCTCTTCCACATATTGCTGAAGATCTTGCAGTTCTGGCCATCCAGTGTCTAGTAAAGAAGCTATTAGTGGTGTATCCCTTTCATCTTTAATGTTCTCCTTACATTGCTTTTCTTCTCCCAGATCCTCCCGTCCAGTGAGCAAATCTGCCATAGTGGACCTAGCGGTATTTTCAGTGACAAAAGAGAAAGAAAACTCTTGAAGCTTTGACAACCATTTTGCAAATCTTCCCCTAGGATTAGGCTTGCTAACTAGATATGCTAATACAGACTGAGAGGTAAGGAAGAAAAATGATCGAGGTAATAAATAGGAGTGAAACTTTTTGACTAAAAACACCAAAGAGAGAGCTTGCTGCTCCATTTCTTCATACCTTGTTTCCACCTCTGTAAGTTGTTGGCTGGCATAATAGATGGGTTGCATTCTACTTGCCTCTCCTTTTTGTAGCAATACAGTACCAACTGAATGCAAAGATACACTTGGATTTACATAAAAGTCTTGAGACTAATCAGGGGGCTTCAATATTAGGCCCTTACTCATGGCCTCCTTAAGTTGCTAAAAAGACTCCTGTTGCTCCATGCCCCATTGGAAAGGAACTCCTTTTCTTGTCAACAAGTTCATGGGATGCACTATCTCTATCAAATAATCACAAAAGCATTGATAATACTTGCTCTTTCCTAGAATTCTGCAAGTAGTAGTGACACTCTCAGGACTTGGCAATGCCATGATTGCTTTAACCTTGTCAGGATCCATTTGCAGGCCTTCTTCAGACACAATATGCCCCAACAAGACTACTTTTGCTTGAGCCACATGATACTTGCCAGGATTTAGGCACCCTTTTGCTTCATCAATCCTAGCTAAGGCCATCTTTAACTTCTCCATGTGATCTCTACACCGAGAATAAATGTGAAAATCATCCAAAAACACTCTTGTGAACTTTCCCAAGTAAGGCTCAAGCACTTGACTCATGAACCTTTGAAATGTAGCTGGTGCATTGGTCAACCCAAAAGGCATCACTCTGTAAGCAAAAACCCCCCAAGGTGTGAGAAATGATGTTTTCTTTTGATCTTCCTCCCGAATACGAATTTGAAAGTACCCAAAATACCCATCACATATAGAATACATCTCATGCCCTACTACTTGGTCTAGTATTTCATCTTGGAATGGCAAAGGAAAATGATTCCTCTTAGTGCATGCATTCAAAGGACAAAAGTCCACACAAACCCGCCACTTATTTCCTTTCTTTGGTATGACAACTACATGAGATATCCATTCTGAATTATCAAGAAGAAAGATGAATCCCGCCTCAAGTAGTTGTGCTACCTCTTTCTTTAGTGCCTTAGCTTGGATCACCCCCAATCGCCTTAAGCGTTGCACAATTGGCTTGCTTTCTAGCTTCAACTCAATCTTGTGCTCCACAAGAGAGACTAGTCAAACTTGTGAATAGCTTGTTGCAAAGAGATATGGGAAATCATCTAGCATATCCAAGTACTGGAGCTTCTCACTACCTGACAGAGAGTCACCAAGAAGCTTTTCATTGCGTTGGCATCGTTTAGTGTGCTCCACATCCTCCCCATGAAGTGTCTCTATAGGATCTTCTTGCACCACCACCTTGTTCCTTCCTGACTCGTCCCGATCAGCACCAAGACAAAGACCAAAGGCCACTCCTTCCACCTTACCCTTTGAGCTGGAATCCTGAGAGCTATGCCCTGCCTCTTCTTCTTCATCAGTTAAGTCAGAGCTCGAACTCTTTGATGTTGAAGACTCCTCCTTGACAACTTCCTTTTTACGACTTCTGATGTTGTAGCACACCTTCTTATCATTTCCCTCTACAAAATCAATTCTCCATATCCCACTTTTGAACAGCCTTCACCTTGCATAGCCAAGGCCTTCCCAAAATCAAAGGATAGGCACGTGCATCTAGCTTGGTAGGGATCACCTAAAAAGTAGTCGGCACAGAAATTCCACATACATCCATGTCTAGATTCTTCACAACTCCCAAGGTCTTTACCCTAGTGTTGTCAGCCAATTTGATGCGATAAGGAGAGGTAGTACTAGAGTATTTTAAATCAGCATCTATCATGGTCTTCTCACTCATGACATTAATTGATGCACCTCCATCAATATAAACATTAGAAATCACTTAACCATCAATGATCACATCAATCACAAGTACATCATCACGAAGCTCTATATCTACCTTTTCAACAACATGAATGACACTTTTCTTCTTTTTCTTCTTTGACACTCTTGTGCTCGCTAGCTTTCCCCATTCCTTCCGTAGTTTTGGAGACAAAGCAAGTATTTGAGATATGAGCTTCCTTTTCTTTAAGGTCGGTCAACAAGTCATAGCTTCCAATGCCTTGTCCTAAAGGAAAGTCCGACTGGCTAATTCTCCTTTTAGATGCCTTCTTTTTCTTACTACGGCATTCCTCTTCTTGATGTTTCTCATCTACTTCTTCCTTGCTTTCTTCTTCTTCTTTTGCTTTACCATGCCCTTGTTTAGCCATCATTACCTCTCTTTCCTCATCCCCTGAAGAAGCTTCTAACAAGGATACTTGTTTTTCTTCTTTCTTTCTCAATCTAGGACACTCAGGGTGATAGTGACCTTTTTTATCACATTCATAGCAAGTGACCCCACTCTTATCTCGAGGCCTATCCTCACTCTTTGGTGCTCTAGGTTGTCGTATATTAACCAAATGCAATTTCAAATCAGCAAACTCTGCCATCAATTGGGAGATATTATGATCTAGCTTAGAGGACTTTGGTACTTGAGGAGTGCCCATTACCTCCACCTTAGAAGTTGAAGTTGTTAAAGACACAAAAGAGGATTTGATCTTTAGAGAGGCTTCTTTCTTGGTCGCAATACGAAGTGCCTCCATGTATGTTGTTGGATCTTTACTCATTACTTTTGAGCAAAGACGAGGCTCCAAAGCCATAACAAATTTGCTCATCTTTAAGTGCTCCATCCCTACGAGACTTTGAGGGGCCGATGATGCAGATGCCACAGCTCACAAAGCTGCCCTTTCATACTTTGTCCATAAAGTTTCATATCGGATTACCAACACAGAGACCATCTCACCCTCTCCTTGATAGAACCGGTCCAACTACAACATCAAAGCATTTGGCGACTCCACTGCCCCAAATCTCTGCTTCATTGCAGCCACCACTTGGTCCCAGTCCTCCTTGGTAGAGTCTAGTAAGGCCTCATGCCAACTCAAGGCTACACCTTCAAGAAAATCAAGCAAAATCTCTGCCCAATCCTTCATGGACCATCCAGAAAGCCAGCATCCTCGAACAAAATCCTGAAGATAAGACTCTGGGTCTTCCCCTTGGGTCCCTTGAAACATTGGAATCTTCACCATGATGAAACATAAAAAGGAAACAACAA
The DNA here is from genome assembly GCF_047967505.1 of Dipteris shenzhenensis. NCBI lineage: Eukaryota > Viridiplantae > Streptophyta > Polypodiopsida > Gleicheniales > Dipteridaceae > Dipteris > Dipteris shenzhenensis. Next base: position 34,846,565 of record NC_141627.1, read on the forward strand.
GATCCAAATAGTATCCCAAACAAGAACCGAACAAGATCCCATAAAGCCTTAGTATACCAAGACCAACTTATTATGCATAATCACTTGTTGAAAACCCTCCACAATGTGATCCTCAACAAAATCTTCAGAAATAAGTGACCAACCGGCACCATGAAAACATTGTGTATACATGTATTCAAGAATCACCCTTGTCACAATTGGAAGTGCACATAATAGCTTCAAGATATTGTACTCTTCATCATTTGCATAGCAAAAGAAGTTGAAAGCATTGTGAATCACCACTCCATTGTTATAGTCAAAAACTACCCAAAGACTCAACTCTTCTTTACACCAAGTTGCCAGTGCATGAAACAATCCCCAATCTATCATTGTGCTTGCTGCCAGCATTCTCGATTCACCAACATATTCAAGAGTGCAAACATTAAGGATATGATCATGATGACTGTGCGAATAGCTTGAGCATCACCTTGATGATCTTCTAGTTCTCTTAAACGAGCTGCAATCTCTTCTAATGGAGTTCTTCCAGGCATCTTCTTTATCACATCAGAAAAAACATGCCTATACTAGGCATAACATGCAATCAAGTATACCCAAGACCGTTTAGTAAGGTGAGATGAATCCAATATCAAATGTACCCCGCGTCTCCACCAAAAGATCTGACATGAAGTTGGGGGTAATAAACTTCACGCACCTCTTCACTTCCTACTGCTTTTGAACTGAGTGACAAAGATATATATAATTGAGAAAGGGATATTAAAAAGAAGCTTTTATGCCAAGATACCACACCATACTTCCCTTAGATGAGAATGAAGATGGTAACATCCCTAGTGATGTTATACTTAAGCATAGGGAGAAGGAAAGGATCAGTAGAGGCCATAATCTCAGTAAGCCGGTCTGCACCAAAGAGAAGAGCAATACGTTGTTGAAAGAAGACCTTGCAGCTGAATATGACATGAACTGATATATATCAAGAAGTTTGAAGGGGCTGTTTGGGTCAGTTTCAAGGACACATTGCACTATTGGCCAATGGCCCAGTATATACCGCTTGTACCATACATACATAATAAGAGCTTACCTTGATCTGGATGAGTAAGCACCCACCATTTTTGGTGTTCTCCCTTTCTTTGTTGCTCTCTGATAAGACCTCCTCTCCATCAATTAGTATCAGAGCTTGGTTGAGCGAAGCCAACAAGGAGATTATAGCATTGCACTGTTGCTGTGCCAAGAGCCCTGAACTTGTTGCTTGGAGTATCCTACTTCCCGTGGACTGCCCCTGGGAGCTGTATTTTTGACATATACTAGCTCGTTTTTATTGTTTCAGCCTTATATATTAGGTTGCCTCGACTGTTCTAGCAGTCTATTGCCTTGTTTGAGCAGGGGAGAAGGAATATTATCCATCTACGTCAAAAACGACCTGCTACTTTGCAATTCCAGCTACTGGAAGTTGCTTTTTTGGGGCTTGAAAGCAAAAATGTCTTTTGCTTATGGCGTACTCTAGTTGATCAAAGGTGGCTAGTACATTCAGATGTCAGTTGGGTTTATGCCTTCAAGTTGATACATATTGTTGGCTAAAAGTGATTGCTTACAACAATTGATGCATTTTTGAGCTTTTGTTTAATTGAGAAAGTGAGCATAAGTGAGTAGTGTTTTTCTGAAGTTGTCTTGTATCCCAGGAAGGGATTATTTTTTGAGTGCAATACTCTTCTCACTAAGGGAATTTTTTGGACAACAATTTTCAGAATTGTTGGGCTATTTCATTGGAGTTTATGACTTAAATGCTTCAGGAAAAGTTGGTGATTGGTAGTTTGTAGTCTTGTGACAGAAGTAAAAAGTGAGCAGGTGACTATTTCTAGAAGTAAATATAAGAGAATCCATGAGGAATTGTCTTTTGAGTTGCACTAAGAAGTTCTAGTATTTTGGACACTCTACAATCTTGTTTTTGAAAGCGTTTCAAATCGAGATTTGGAGAAAAAGTTATGATGCTTGGTATGCCCATGATTTAAGTTTTGCCAGTTTATGATAGCAGCTAGAAAAAGTGAGCAGGGGGTTGCTTTCAGTAGTGATGAATATCAAAAAATCCATAATGAATTTGGACTTGTAGTAAACTAGAAGTTTGTAGATCTATTGGTTTTCTACAACTTTGGTGTTTATAGCAAAGCAATCGAGTTATGGTTGGGAAGATATTGATAGTTCAAAACAGGCCATAACTGTTGCAGACTGTTATTACAGTAGTAAAAGTTTGCAGGTAGTGGCTTCCAATAGCAGATATAAGGAAATCTGTAACAATTTTGGACTACTATAAACTAAGAAGTTGTAGAGTTTCCTACAAGCTACATTTCTTCTGTTTACACTTTTTACATCGGAGCTATCGTGCAAAAGCTATTGGCTAGTTTTGGGATGCCCTGAGGTCACTTACAACAAAACATGTATTTGTGATAGTGAGTGTGGCTGTTGTCATTGCACTTGATATTTTTTGGGCTTGAGTTTGGTACATTGGTGCAGTGTATCCTGGTTGTTCTGTCATCCATTGTGATGGCTTCGGCATCAAAGAATATTGTTTAACATTGAGAAGCTGGATGGCAGAAGCTTCTCCTATTGGAAGGAGCAAATCTACAATGTTCTGGTGCAGATGAAGCAAGTAAAGCCTATAAAATGCAAAGGCATAAAGCCAGAGGATTGGGAAGATAATGAAGAGTGGAAGGAATTGGATGAGCTTGCATGCTCCACGATCATGCTCACACTTTCAAAATCAGTTTATTTTAATGTGAAAGATACTGTAGGTGGTGCCTATGGTGTGTGGACAAAGTTGCATAATCTTTGTGAGAAGCAGAGTGTCGCTTGTCAAGTGTATTGGCTGAACTCATAGATCTTCACATGGAAGAAGGGACTTCAATGTCTAGCCATTTAAATGAGTTTAACACAATTTTCAGTCAACTTTCAGCTCAGAAAATTGCCTTTGATGACTCAGTTAAGGCAATGTTCTTATTGGTCACCCTTCATGAAAGTTGGGACACTTTTAGGACTGCTATAAGCAATTCAACCCATGCAGGGTGCCTAACAAGCAGTGATGTTAAGAGTAGCCTTCTCACTGAGGAGGTAAATAGAAAGAACAATGCTAGAACTAAAAGTTCAAGTGCTCTCAATGTGAAAGGGAGGTCATATTCCAAGGGAAGATACTAGGACGGAAATACAAGCAAGTCTAGAAGCAAATCTAGAGGAAAATCCCATGCCAAAAAGGATTTAGAAAGCTTCTATTATGGGAAGAAAGGCCATTTCAAAAAGGATTGCTACAAATGGAAGAACGATAAAGGCAAAGGCAAAGCAAGCTTCAGAAAAGTCTTTATGGGCTGAAGCAGGCTCCTAGGGAGTGGTACCATAAGTTTGATGCATTTATGCAATCCCAAGGGTACACATGGAGTGAGACAAATCATTGCCTCTACACAAAGAAGGCATTAGATGGCATCCTTGTTATTTTGATTTTATATGTTGATGGCATGCTTATTGCTGGGAAATCTACTTTAGATGTGGATGCCTACATGAAGGATTTGGTGATGCCAGTCACATACTTGGCGTGAGGATGTTCGGGATAGGAACAAGAAACTCCTTCATTTGTCATAGAAAGAGTACATTAGCAAGGTACTTGAGCATTTCAATATGGAGAGGGCGAAGTCCATAAGTACTCTGTTGCCTCCATATGTGAAACTTAGCCAAGCGGACATCCCTAAGTCAGCAGATGAGGAGTGGGCTGAAATGGCAAAGATATCTTATGCATCCGCAGTAGGAAGCTTGATTTATGCCATGGTTGCTACACATCTAGATATTGCTTTTGCAGTGGGAGCTGTTAGCAGGTATATGGCAAATCCTAGCAAGAAGCATTGGGAGGTAGTGAAAGGTATCATGAGATACTTGAATGGTACAAAGAACATGTGCATTTTCTTTGGGAGGAAGGACACATCTGTTGTTGGATATGCAAATGCTGATTTTGCAGGGAATGTAGACACCAGGAGGTCTACTATAGGATATGTTTTCTTATTCACTGAAGGTGCAGTTCCATGGGTCTCTTGGTTGCAGCCATGTATGGCTTTGTCTACCATTGAGGTAGAGTATGTTGTAGCTAAGGCATGCAAGGAAGCTATATGGATTATTCATCTAGTGGGAGACTTGGGCATTGCAGGAGAGGTTCCACTTTTGCACTGTGATAGTTAGAGTGCTGTCTAGTTGGCACAGAATCTTGTCTTCCATGCGAAGACAAAGCATATTGATGTGAAGTATCACTTCATCAGAGAGGTGATTGAGGACAAACGCATCTAGCTTGTCAAGGTTTACACATTGCAGAGTGTTGATGGGTGTTGGATGACATTAGGATGCCAATCTTCTCCCTTAAAGGTGCATTGGCCTTTAAGCTAGAGGTTGTTGGGGTAAAGGCCAATGGTCCAATATATACCTTTTCTATCATACATACATAATAAGAGCTTACCTTGATTTGGGTGAGTAAGCACCCACCATTTTGGGTGTTCTCCCTTTCTTTGTTGCTCTCTGGTAAGACCTCCTCTCCATCATGCACCTCCTTTATAGATGATACCTTTACAATTAACTCAAAATACTCTGCAAACTGTCATTAGACATAGAGGCCTACAACTTTCAATAGAGACATGATATCAAAGATTCAAACACATATAGAGATGCACCTAGAGATGGGCTTCGCGGTGAATACATTTTATAAGAAACAAAGAAGCGGCTAGAAAGTTATGGGCGGTTTACTAGACGTGGGTAAAAACTATCATGAAAACAAACTATCAAACATAGAGACTCATAACTTTTTGTTGTGGTATCTGATTCAAGGTCTAATCACACAGAGAAATGTGTCTTAAAGAGAGCTTCACACTGATATAAGTTTCATCAAAATCAGACTACCAAGCGGAAAGTTATGAGCGAAACACTAACAGGGGGTCAAACTGTCATAAAACTACTCTCCACCCATGCTAATTTCGGCTGAGCAGGATGCTCCCTTAAGACTCCACCTTCATCAACAATCCACCACTCATAGATTTTGCCTAGAAGAGGGTAAGTAACTCCCTTGGTGGCTCGGGAAATGGATGGACCATGTGTGTGCAATGAGCAGTCGAATAGAAAGAACTTTTAAGGCTTTGAAAGAAAGAAAAGGGAAGACAGACTCAAGAGAGGGAATACAAAGTGATCTTCATTGTCAATAGAGTGAGACTCCACTCCAGTGCAACTCAAAATACTATAAACACAAGCGAGAAGAAGAGGTTTCATAGGTACAAGAGGGAGCGGAAGCTCCAAGACTACTCATAGAGAGAGAATGAACTAGAGAGAGATGGACTCAAGAGTCTACATAAGAGAATATCTACAAGAGGGAGAGAAGGCTCACTTGAGGAGACTAGAGCTACAGCAACATGAGGCCTAATGATGGAAGAGATGATGAACAAGGGAGAGGAGGGCTCCTTTTATAGAGATTTTGTCACCCTCTACCCATTTACAATTGTTGCCTGTAGATTCCTTTCCCCATCAATCACATAAGCCCGTATGTCACCATCCATGTCTTTTTTGGCTACTCTTGCCATGTGTCCCATCAAAAGATGCTCAAGACTCTTAAAATATTGAGAAAATCAAGAGTCTCCCCATATGGAGCCCATAGGGACCCTCTCTTTTCCATATGTCCACATCCTCCTTATTCCACATAGGAATTCTAGAAGGATTCCTCTTGACTCCACACTCCACCACATACCTTCCACACGCTTGGCATGTGGCCTCTCTTATATTTTTGGAACACATGGACATGAGCCCACCTCTTTATATGACTCATTCTTCCTATTTTTTCAAAACCCCATAATATCCCATACACAAATAACTCTCACCCCATACCAAGGTATTTATCATTCAAACAATGGTATTTACAATAATCCATTCCACTCATCCTCTCAATCCCATACAATATCTTAGAAAATAGAAATAAGTGAGAGCCGCTAGGCTATCACTTGATACTCAAAGTCTTATCAAACATAGAGAAAAACAATACCAATGCCAAATAAAAAATATCAAATTTTGGCATCACAGTGTTTAGCAACAAGAAGCTATTTAGGAAAGCATTTGGTCACTAAATAAAATGTACATTGATGTCATTGATCTAACTATATTGGAAATTTCAATCTTTTTGGGGGTTACTATCTTCAAACACCTTTAGGAATGTGAGTCGATGTTTTTTTTTGTGAGAATGTGAACTGATGTTGTTGATCATTGGCAAGTATAATCTTTTGGGAGTATTGTATATGGGGCTATAATTATCAAAAGTTTTAACATGGCTATATAAAAATTTAACTATAAACATGACTATATAAAGTTATATTGTCACTAAAGCTCCTTCATTATCTCAGTGCCTTGTACCTTATCCTTTACTTAAACTTCCATCTCTCCTTCTATCCCTAGCTTCTCAAATCTCTCACCTCTCACACCTACATGGTGAGAACAAAGACTACTAGTAGAGAAATGGGACAAGAAGATGAGGAAAATGATCTCTAGAGAAGAGTACAAAACAGTCCTTGAAGAACATGAAAAATGAGAGAGGAAAATAGTGACACAGAGAGAGGGGAAAAAACTTGATCTTAAATGAGAGGAATGATGATGTAGAGCAAAACGGTAAGACAAAACAAGAGAAAGAAGCCTAAAGGCAACCACAGGCAAGAGGGGAAAGAGAAACCTTAAGTAGAAAAGAATTCTTGGAGGGATCTAATCTGGAGGCATGGAGGAAGCAGCAAGAAGACCAAAGGCACATGAGGATGCTTGTGACTCAAGTAGGAAATGGGATGCAACCATCAACATGGCACAACAATATTCATGATGTTCTAATAGCAAGAAGATTGACTAGAGGGAGAAGTTTACCAAGAATTTGACATACGTGGTAGAGGTGGAGGTGGAGGTGGACCTAGTGGTGGTGGAAGGAGACACTGTAAGAAATGTCTTTATGAGATAAGGAAGTACCTTAAGAGCATCATGTTAAAGCATTAATGATCATGTTTATGGGAATTCGAGCATGGATTCCAAGGGGTGGGAGTATTCACAATTGTGGATAGGCTTCATCACACCAATTGATAATTTAGGGTATATCTCACCCATTGTGATTGCGCCTAAGAAAAATAAGTTGCAGATCCACATGGATTAATGAAAATTGAATGCCACAACCATACCGGATCCATTCCCATTGCCATCCATGGATTCAATACTGGATGATGTGGAGGGCCATGTAGTTTATTCCTTTCTAGATGGGTATGGTGGATACAATCAAATCCACATGGCATCAGTAGACCAACCAAAAATGGTATTCATTACTGCATGGGGCACGTATGTCTATACAATCATGTGGTTTGGATTGTGAAATGCCCCTCTACATTCCAATAGGACATGCAGGAAAGCTTTGGGTCTTATTTGACATAATTTATGCACTATCTTGGTCGAGCGGGAAGATTTGGATATTGATCTATTCCGTGAAGAAGTTTGAGCACTATCTTTTGGGCTGCTTGTTCGTTGTTCGTTCCACACTGTTATACTTGGTGCAAGAATAGAATCTGACTAGTTGTTTAGCACATTGAATGCTATTGCTTCAAAAATTTGGTTTTAAAGTGGTGCATCGGCCTAGTTTGCAGCATACGGTGGTACACTACTTGTCTAGACTGGATTCAAGAGAACCCACAAATGGCATCGAGGATGATTTCTTGGATGCAAAGCTATGTGTGGTGTCCATGGAGGTTGAATGAAAAGAAGATAAGGAGGTATGATCTTAGATTCCTTGGTCATGGTATGACGAGATGCTTTCTTTTGTGACTACAAGTACCATGGTGAAGTACCTAACCTACAACCAGCATAAGAGATTGCCAGTGGCGGGTCAATTGTATTGGAAAAATCTTACAGATGTCTTGCTACATTGTGTCCTTCTACTTGGACAAGAAGCAGTCTTGACTAAGGCTCAATGAGGAGTTGCAGATGGACGTTTTGTGGGATCAGTCATGGCAAAGAAGGTGCTACAAGCAAGGTTGTGGTGGTCGATCTTACAAAAATATGAGAGACATATTGCACTAAGATGAGATGCGTGTTAATTGTTGGGTCAGTCATTGGAGCAAGATCAAATGCCAATATAGCCGATGGTAGATTTAGCCAATTACCTTGTTGACAAAGTACTTGCCCCGAGCACTGACTTATTAAGTCGAGCAGCCAAACCTCTAGAACAATTCAATCGAGAAACCAAACCTATAGAACACATCTTTGTACAAGCATTTGGCTATTGAATTGGTGGTATTGTCCCACAACGCCCATGCCTCCACCCATTTCATGCAGTTACCTATTGTGGCCAGGACATAGTGATTCTAGGAACGTGATGTTGCTAGCTAGTCAGATGGACAAGATACTAGGCAAGCTGAACATGCAGTGGTACAGGTTGTTCTATATCTTCGTTGACAAATGTTGGACTACTACTTTCTGACATATTTATAGGGACATATGTTACCCCTCCCAGTGAATGGATTTTGAATGCGTTGCTATTATCATGAAGGCCAAATTTGATGCCCATTCCTTGTTGAGAAAGAGGTCTTAATTTCATAATTTTCATTGGTCCAAACTAGGGTGGGTCCTTGTTTTCTAGGTTCAATGTGTATTCAAACGATGAGTGGAGTCTTGATGACAGGTACTCCTCTCATCGCCACCATGCAAGCACTCTCTATTGGTCTTTCATCTATTTCACGTTGAGCTATTTTTTGTCTTCACATTTAGTGACTCTCCTTTGATTAAACTTCCTTTGTCTTCCTTGTGATCTTGCCTTTTAGAATCCATCTTGTTTCTTTTATTGGCATGATGATGGCACATGCCCAATTTTCTACTTTTTCTCAGTTACCTTCTCTCTTGGATGCCGATGTTGACGCATGGCCCCGTTAGTTTTTGTGAATCAAAAGTTATACTAGCATAGATTGAAGCCGAGTGATCGTCATTCTCAATTGTTTCATCTTTGCCAACAGCTCACCAAAGAAGATAAAGTTACCTTCCTTGGAGGCTAGTGGTAGTGAGCTTATCTATGATTGATTGTTCTTGCCAATGAATGAGGAAGCCAAGACCCAATCGATGATCTCTATAGCTACCATGGAAGAGGAGTTTGGTAAGTGCATCATGAGTGAGTACAACCTTAGTAATTGTGTCAATCAAGGCATTAGGGAAGGCTATTGATGGGGTGCTAGACATCATCTTTCTCTAGCCAAAACGAATACAATTTTTGCTATCCATCACTTTAGCAAAGTAGAAACCTTTGGCTTGGGCTTGGGTGCTCAAGGATCAAGTACATGCAAAAGCCCATTGGGTGGCCTTACTGGTGCCAAGGAATTAGCTGCTAGTAATACTAAGAGTGGTCCAGGTACTGGTGCTCCTCTTTCCTCTTTCCATCCCCTTAGATGCCACTTTGAGGAGACAGACAAATCTTGTTGTTTTTGCCAAAGGGACCTTCAGAGGGTGCAGACATGGGGTTGTTAGGGGGATGTGGGAAGACCAAACGGAAGGATGAGGAACTGGTGCATAAATAATGCCACGAAGGTCTACATGCATAACTTCGATAGTTGTTTCCCAGAGTACTTTAGTATTAGCCATGACACCACCAACTTTTGAATCAACAATCGTGGTGACTTTCTATTCCTGTGTGTAGCATTGTTTATGTATGTTCTCTATTGCACTATTCTGCATTACAATGTGGTGTATGATATGTAGAGGTACTATACATTGAGCCCCCGATTTTGTGAGAGCTCCATTCACTTGCTTGGTGAAAGATTTCATGGAACAATACAAAGATGACCTACATATTCAATGCATTACACTTTTTGCTTTGCAAGATGCATGTGAAATCGCTCTTATTTCCCTTTTTTGAGGATACAAACTTATGTGCTCTCCATGCCAAGAGGGTTACCATCATGAGCAAAGACTTGCAACTTGCAGGAAGAATAATAGGAAATCCTATCGTTAATATGAAGTGTATCACAAGTTTTAATGCTTGTAAAAACTTTTGACAAATATGATAATATAAACTTTTGTTTATCTTGCCGAACTTTGTTATACTACATTTGATTTCATGTGGTGAAATCCTATTTAATATTGGGCTTTGGGTATAAATATTAATTGGAACATGTTTTTAATGTGTGTGTATGGTGTATGAGAGAGAGAGAGTTAATGAAAAAAAAAGGGATTTGAAGCTCATTCACGAGCTGGCATGCAAAATGTCAAGATAGTGATGCCATCTTGCCATTTTACATGCCAGCTTGTGCATGGGATCCAAATCGTTTTTTGTTACAAGTTTTTGTCGCAACCTTCATTTCATTTGTAATTTTAGTTGATAGATGCATATTCTCAATTTCTTGGAACATTAGCTTCCATGTTGGCTTATGGATGATGCCTCAGGTGGCTTGAGTATGAAGCCAAAGGAGTTTCCTATAGAAGAAGCTAGGAGGAAGTTACGAGCTCCATCTCCTAATTCCTTTTGCCTTTTTGGGTTAAGAACATATGGCCATGACCACGTTCCTAATCTTCCATATGAACTTGTCAATGTTCATAACCTTCATAATCTAACTTGAGAATTAATTGATATAAAACTCTATGAGCTACAAAATTAGATGTGAACGGCATATGCTTTCAAACAAATTAAAAAAAGGGGATTTGGAGCCCATCCATAGTGCTAGTACATTCCATGCATAGACATCCATGCTACTTAGTCCAAGCATAGTGGTTTCAAGAGGAAAAAAACAAAGGAAAAGGCTTTTGGAGCCCATATGCAAGTCGGCACATGAAATAACAAGATGGTGATGCCATCTTATTATTTTTCATGGCACCTTACAGATGGGATCCACAAGCCTTTTTTAAATATTTTTTTCTTAAACACACTATGATTGGTGTTAGAGAATATAAAACACAATAAAAAAGGCTTTTAGAGACCATGCATGAGTGAATAGAACCCATTTGAAGATGCCTCTCCTCCTCATTTGTTGCTTTCATGTAGTGTCTAGGATCACTAAACTCTACACAATCTATGCCTAAATGAGGAATCACTATTATGAGACTCTATGAGGAGACTATAAGGGGACCACTCTCATCTATCAAGGATAAATTGGACAAGGTATGTGTTGATGCAAGTATCCAAGTACTCTAGTACATCATTGAAAGTGTCCTTGTGCTTTCTTGTAGTCTTGATCACATCAATTTTGCGATAAAAGACCTTACAAAGCTCGTCCTCTCTACTCGCATAAAGTAGATGCTACAAAACCATGGTATGCATCATGAGGGGTGGCCATAGGAGGAGTGGTATGTGCTAGACAGAGGAGAGTGGTAGGCAAGTGACGAATGCAATAAAGGATACACTAAGCCCCAAGGCCTTTACATATGTTGTAGACTCTTTAAAGAACTATTAAAAAATCAAAGTTGAGTCTATGTTCAATAGTTTTTATTTTCAAAGTGGTCTCCCTTTTGGAACCCTCTGACATACTATGTTTGGTATAGGACATTATTAAGAAATTACTCTGCCATGTCTTGGCATACCCACATGGTCTTTGTTTTGTGGATGAAGATTGATATGCAGAAGTAAATAAATACAATGGAGGGCATGAACCAATCACACCCATGGATTTGGAACCGAAAGTAAAATTTATTGATGATTGAATATCAAACCTCATATTCATCCTAAATGCATCCCCTTCCCCCTAGACCATCACTTCCTCCTTTACAAATTGTTTTCTATAATCCATTCTACCAAGTTCATCAAAGATAAGGTGCATATGGAAGCATTGATGCTCTGCCTCTTCTTGACTTTGATAGTCTAGAATGGCCTCTTCCTAATCTATTCTCTGTATAGTGCTTCACCATTGTAGAAAGAATGGGAGAAAAGATGAAGAGGAGGAGAGGAGGAGGCTAAGAGGAGGTTGAGAGAAGGAAGTGGGTTGATAGGAGGAGGATGAGAGGAGGAGGTTGAGAAGAGGAGGAGGAGGATATTGAGAGGAGGTTGGAGAAGGAATGAATTGAGAGAAAGGTCATGAGTGAGTGGGGATAGTTTGTGGGGTTTCCTAGGAAGGTGGTGAGTGATTAGGGATACTTGAGAGGAAGGTCGTGAGTGACTGGGGATACTTTGGGGGAACTCCTGGGAGGTCTTTGGGGGGGTTGAGATATTTTTTCAAAAATTTGAAATTTTTGGATGAGAAAAAAATCTGCAAGATTTGAGGCCCACCAAGAGAGGGACGAGGGTAGGGGAGACTAGTCAAAAGTCAAGGGAGTGAGTAAATGCCCCAAGTGGTGGTGGCGGGCAAGAAGGAGGGCATGGGGACCAATCGAGGTCTCTACACCAATGAGAGGCCAATATGGAATCCTCTATTCTTTTAATGCCCAAGGCTTTCTATTGCTAGTTTGCTTATCTTGATTATGGAGTTGTCTTAAGAGACTAATGCAAGAGTCCCTTTTTGAGTCCAAAATTCCCCTAATGTGAAAAAACACTATGATAATAGAAATAGCTAATGATGGTGAAATCATGAATTGGATGCATGTAATGGTTATTGTTGGCTTAGTTAGACTAAGAATGATTACTACATGCCCAATGGAAGCTAAATAATGAGAACCATTACATAAATTTAACCCTTATGTTCGCAATGGTCCTATTGACACCAATTGATGAAACACCAGTTGCTTAACCAATCATCAAGAGATTTCAGGGGGGCTGATCCATAGGAAGTCAAGCTCTTATTACCCTGAAAAAATGATCAAATAGAGGGTACCAAAAAAACACTCTACAACATGGTGAAAGAAAACACAAGAAATGGGGAATACAAGATTTGTATCACCTCATGGTCATACAAAGAACAAGATTCAAAGTAATAATTTAGTATAGCCACCCTCCAATTTGATTTACTTATAGTTTGGGAGCAGTAGAAGCAAGCATAATAGATAAGGAAAACAAGCTTCATGTCACCTCATGAGCAAATAAAGACCAACATTCAAAGTAAGCATTTAGCATAAACCACCCTCCAATTTGATAGTACCATCCAAATGCACTCTTCCTAGTCTAAAATGGCAATCCAAAAGATGGGAAGCAATCACATGGCTAAATGGTTGCTGTAGCTAGAGACATTAGATGAGAATCAGCTATTGGAAACACATGCGATGACCCAAAAAATGATCATGAAGAATTGATTTGCTTAAAAGTTGAAGGCAAAAGACTATAAGGAAGGGTACATAGCTTTGCTACATAGTGCTAGGAAGAATTCAGGAAAATTCAATTGTAGAGTGTTTAGATCATTCCAAATCAAGAAAAATCACCCAAGGAAAGTTGAAGTAGAAACACTATACAAATTTTAATTCAATGGGTTCATCAATGGTACTCGCCTAAAAATATACTATCTACCATTGGCATGGGAAGAGAATTAAGCAGACCTCCTTAAGCATGAGATGCCTACCCCAAAAGCTATATTCACTTGCAATGGATCATCAATCCATGAATGACAAAGAAAATTTGGATGGGACTAGCTAGGCAAGATAAAGAAGTACGTATTGTACTAAAATAATGACATCTAACAAAGAAAAAACTATGTATGTAGACACATACCCTCCCCCTTGAGTCTTTGCATGATAAAAGGGCTTGGGAGCCAATATTGATTTGATGAACCATGCAAGGGACTTCATGATTCAAAGTATCCATTTCCCTCTAAATAACACCACTACAAAAGTTGATGGGAAGATGTGATATCTAAAATGGCAAACGTGGGCCCATTCCAACTTGGGGTACTTCCCCCTTCTAGATATAAGTTCTTTCTTTGGAGAATAATGTTTCAATACATATTTTTGAGAGCCCATTCTTGGAGTTTCGCTATTGGAATCAAGTATCAGGATGTGGTAGCTATGAATCTATAGTTGGCTTTTTATTTTATGGCTCGTGCTTGTAGGGATAATCAAAAAAGAGAAAAGGCTCGATAAAGCACACTCATGCTATTATTAATGCTTGATTGAAGTAAGTAAAAATTACTAATACATTTAAGTTTTTGCTATGTTAAGCATATTGATAGAAATGAAACATTAAGGTGTAAAATATACAAGGAAGCTTAAGCCCTTTCTTTTAGTTCTTCGCTTTGTTCTATTTTTGGAGTCATCTTCTCTTAGGTACTAGTTTATTTTTTCCCGCCCTCTTAGTTTATTATTTATTATCATTTTCATATTTAAAAATAATACTAACTAATTAAAAAATAATTTCGTGTTGTCTCCTTAAGTTTGTGTTGGTTGTTTTATTTGTTTAAACCTAATTTGATTCTCTCTCTCTCTCTCTCTCTCTCTCTCTCTCTCTCTCTCTCTCTCTCTCTGTCCCTCCCTCCCTCCCCACCTAGATTCTACCTATCTTCCCCACCTAGCTACCTCAACCAAGTCATTGCTCCATTAGCAGCACCAGGAGCTATACAAGATATTGCCACTCATGCACATTCTTGCTCCATTGAACTACAACATTCATGTTCCCTGCATCAACCAAGTAGCTACGTCATTTTTGACATCAGGGGCTACTCCAAGACAATGCCATTCACATGCATTCCCTGCTCCATAGACAACCACTCGGGCACCCATATTGCAAGACTCTAGCTTTGTTCACAACATTCCAACCAGGCCACCCTAGTAACCACCTTTAGCTAGCTTTGGTTGTTTTTCCCTTTTGATCATAGTATACCCACCAAGACCAAGGGCTTAGATGGCCCCAAATAAATAATTGCAAAGCTAGCTCTATTTGTAGCATTCCAACAAGGCCGTCCTAGCTGCGACCTCCATCCAACTCTAGTTGTATGGTCCTTCTAATCATAGTATACTGGTCAAGACCAAGGACACCCAAAGAAATCACAACACTAGCTACTCAAGAATTGTTTCAGAACAGTGCCATTTTCAAAGAGTTCTATTTCAAAGCATTTGATCAAGACATCAGGTTAGAGAACATCTTGAGTTCATTCTCTATTGAAAATTAGGACAAGTGCTCAGCCTTGAAGATCTTGAGTGCATTCTCTATTGAAAATTAGGACAAGTGCTAGCCTTGAAGGTTGGCTTTTGGACTACAACAAGATTAGGTTTAGCTCCAAGATCTCTACATTTTCGGATTACTCTGATAGGGTAAAGAGACGACTTGATTACAGTAATATTTTTCCCAACATTGCTTTGGAAATGGGGAAGGATAAAGAAGGATAAAGAATAGATGCCTCTTGATTATAGATAAAGGGGAAGGATGAAGAAGAGACAACAAATAACATGTCTAAAGGGAGGAAAGCCAAGAATAAAGAAGGGAATCTCAAGAAAGAAGCAATGGCAAATATAGCTTGGAATTGATGATATAAACAAGTGGAGCAACCACAACAAGTTCCAGGCTAGTAACAACAAGATAGTACAAGGGAGCCATCATAACATCTACCTCAACTTCAATGACCTCATGTCCAACCTTTGTAGATTTGACCTCAACCTCACCACCGATGTCACCATCTTTCGGGATGATAGCCCAAGCTTCCCCATAGTACACCTCTTTTGTGTCATCCCCACCTCTCACCTACCCACCATTCTCATCCACAATTGGATTCCCCTTGCTAGCCCTCTAGGTGTCCTGTCATCTTAGTACCCTACCTCATTCCACTGTGCCCACATCTCCCCTCACCCAATTCATTCTTGCACACCTCATCGCTTAGCCCCCATTGACACGAACTCCATTTGCATCTTTGTAGCAGGCACTTATGATTCGATCCAATGCTTAGGAGTTTCTTGTATTCGAGGCTCATCGCCTTTTTATACGTGAGATGGAGCTGGCTCATTTCGCACAATAGGCTCGTTTTCACACAGGAGCAAGCCTGTACCATACAAGAGCAACCCTGTGTCATACAAAGTCTAGGATAGGATATATCTTATCTCTATAAGGAGATGGCAACCTTGCAACATCGGGTTGAGAAGGATGATCAAGGGAGGAAGAAGGAGGAGGGGAAGCGTGGAGGAGAAAGGAGGAGGGGGAGGAGGAGGAGGGAGGTAAAGGGAGGAGGAGGGACGAGGTAAAGGGAGGTAAAGGGAGGAGGAGGGAGGAGGAGGGAGGAGGTAAAGGGAGGTAAAGGGAGGTAAAGGGAGGAGGAGGGAGGAGGAAGAGGAAGGAGAAGGAGGAGGAGATGGGAGGAGGGAGTGCAAAGGTAAGGAGTGCAAGGGTAAAGGGCATGTTGGAACATAGTAGTGTATGGAAGCATGGACACAATGGAGATCAATCACATAAACACATAAGTGAACTTGATTATTGAACCCTAAAGAGTCAGGGCTTCTTTCTATTGAGAGAGATTTATACATGTTGGTCTCTACACAATTCCTAGTAGGAGACTTCTCAGTGGGACCTCTTTTGTAGGAGACCACTTGGGTGCTTAGGTGTAATTAGGATCCTTCAAAGTCGAATCAAAGTCCAAATTTCTATTTTTAGTTCTTATGATTTTTTGGTCATTTGTTTTTAGTTTCTTAATTTTCTCCCATCCAAATAATCAAAGTCCAAATAATTAAATAAATAATTAAGAAGATCGTTCATAATTGTTTCCTTATTTTTGCATGGGTGTTTCATTTGTTCTCTTATATGTGAGTTGATTTATCTTTGTTTCCTTATGTTAGCAAATTAGTGTTTCTTCTATTTTGGATATTTGACCGAATTTGATTCTCTCTCTCTCTCTCTCTCTCTCACACACACACACACACAAATATATATATAATTTATTTTTTTCTTATTACTTGCTTGTTTGCTATTGAAGTTTTTATTGTTTAGGTTGGGATTTCTAAAGCTTAGTAAGCATTGCCTTTGCAGAGGCAATTCCAAAATATATTTGAAACCCATACAACAACCTATGCTTGGGTACTAATGAGAACATAAGCCTAGCTTTGCTTACTAAGTATTTTTGTAAATTTTTTTCTCATTGACTTATTATTTTGTTTAAAGTTACTTACACAATCCCTTCTTTACTTTGTTCTTTTGCTTGTTTTATATTTAAAAAGCACTCTAATTTGTAGGATTGGTCTTATGAAGGGGTTTGTGTGTGTGCTCTATAATATTCAATGAAACGTATTTGAAATGTTAGGATTTAATAAATGTTGAAGGTAGAGGAGGCATTATTATTTGTTTTTTATGCTTTCACTTAGAAGACCATATCCATAGTGCAGAAAGAGGTTACTGAATTCGGTGAAGATAAGACTCACATAAATACAAGGTGATGCATTCTGTTCTAGTTTAGATGAGGTATTTGACAAACGGCTGTGTAAATGTCACCAGTTGTACCCTGCTATGCATGGTTTTCTAAGCACTGGATATATCTGCTTATAGTTATGAGCAGTTGTACAGCTTAGCATATATAGTTTCAACTCGTTGCACTATCTTTCCTTCAATGGCTTTGTGTTTTCTAATAATCTGCTTTCAGGCCAAGAATTTCATTCTGTCGAGCTCCTTCCATCCAAATGCTTTGCCCGGATTTCTTCCATAATTGTCGACTTTAATCTCCTGCAATTAGAAAAGAGGCACACAGCCCCGATCAGGTGAAACAGTTGGCTGAAATTGGTGAGAGGCCGAGAACAGGAAAATGTTGATGAAACGATCGCCTAAAGAATATTGAACCAGATCATTCGAACTGCTGGTCCAGCATCACTACCTCGTTTGAGACGATCGCAGATTTCTCCAATTGTGCGCTTAGATCCTTCACAATACTGTCCAATATTGGATCCCTGCTTCACAAACGAATCCCGCGTCATTGAGTCTAGTTCTGGTATTGTTGTGCAAGCGATCCTAATCTCCATGAATTCGAAGACGACGAGAACGCTTCCCTGTGTTTTATGAGCGAAACATGAACCCTGTCTGTTTCACGAATCGAATGCTCCGAGAGAATATGCTAACCTGTGTGGAGTATCTGGGATTTTGTCACATGCCCTTTCCTCAGTAGGTGTTCCACTTCCATCGACGTTCGGAGGCAAACTGCAGAGCCACACCACACAAAACAGCCAGCCTTACCTTGGGATATTCGCGGAAAACAGCCTCTCCATTTAGAAAAGGAATGGGCAAACATAGAATTGATACCTGCTCGGCCGTTTCATCTTGGAAGCGTCTCTACGATACATTCCACGTTTTTGCCATTCTGTCCGAGGCCGTTCCTGCGGAATTAAAATAAACGTTGGTATAACACGAGACTCAGCGGTCGGAAAATCAAATAACAGTTTCTCATAAACTGCTCCGACATACATACACGAAATGATCTGCTGGGTGGTAAAGGCGCTGCGCTAAGTCCGTTAGAGGCTGCCGAGGTTCCCTCTGCGTACATCAATGGTACCGAGCTCCTGCAATTTCCTCGGTATCTCTCGCCCTGAACACCAGCCGCGTAATTATTGCGCAAGAAGAGGAACAAGAGCGGGAAGGGGAAGAACATTTGAACATCTGTGCATTTGTCACGACGCAACTCACTCGTCTCGCTGGGAGTCTGTTCTTTCTCTTGTTCAGCCTGATGGCGTCGTCTGCAAGACTCTTCGTTCAAGGCATGTTTGTGCACTCAATGGAGACAATATATAGAAAAAGATTCCAAGCTACACAACGTCTCGACAGAGTGTAGTTCAAGGATTCTGAACAATCGAGTTACACAATGTCTCGAATACGGACTTATCGAGCAAGCCAAGTGCAAAGAAGCGGGGTGGATTATGAACGTAATTGAAGCTTGGGATGAACATGAATATACAGGACGAGGCATGCAATGTTATTCTGCGAATTCGATGCATAAAACGGCTCTGTCCAATACTACCTTCCTTAACTCGGCTCAAGACTCTGCGACCGGGACTCTCAGATTTACGATGTTTTATTGAGAGATTACAAACGTTGCAAAACAAGCATAGCGATGTCTTTATGTTTTCAGATATTGCGAAACCATGGAAGGCAGGCATCAATCCATTTTATGCAGAAAGTGCGTGGAAAGCTGCGAGAGTAATGTAATCGATTTTATGCCGAGATCGCAAAGATCTTGCAAAGCAAGGGATGGAATCCATTTTATGGAGAAAATTGCGAAACCGTTGCAGCATCGGATTGCAAGAGCGATGCACTCCATTTTTAAAAGCAGAGGTTGCAAAACGTTTCGGAGCGGACAATCAGCGGCATCAGGGATGTGCAGCTCAAACATTATTCAAAGATAGCGAAACCGTGCAAAGAAAGAAGAAATCCGAGACAAGAGGAACAAAAACAGCAAACGCAACGATTAAAGCGACGGAGAAGAATCCGAAATAAAGATGAATGCAGAAACGAACGAAGCGACGATGGAAGGGAGGGGAATACGAACCGAGGGTGAAAGGGCCGGGAGGAGAAGAGAAGGGGGAGGGAGGGGGGGGAGAAGGAGGGGGGAGGTCGAGGTCCATGGGCTGGGGGAGAGGAGGACGGGAATGGCGAGGAGGACGGGAGGGAGGAGCTGCTGGGGGGAAAGGGAGGCAGTAAGTGAAAGCATGGAGGCAACCAGGGGGAGGGGGAGGGAGGTGGAGGAGCAAAAGCTTGAAGGGGGCTGGAGAGTGTGCGGACGCCATAGCCGATTTCTCTGTGCTCTGTTACGCCATCGCCATAGCCGATTGCTCTTCTTCTTCTTCTTCTTCTTCTTCTTCGAAAATGCATTTGAAAGAGGAAGACGAAGAAGATAACCCCGGTTTTCTTAACTCACCTTCGTTTCCTTTCAAATCACCCTAGGTTTCTTAACTCACCTTCGTTTCCCATTGCCAACCCCAGTCTCCCACCCCTGCTACATGATCCATCTCGTCCCTCCACTCCACTAGTCACTCTTCAGTAGTAGCTTGCTCACTGCCAACTAGTGTGACCCACCCACAACCCCCGGTACGGCCAACATCCAATTCTCCTTGGGCAAACGGATGCTCTGTGCCCACATTCAAATCTTGCAAGATGTCTCCCACGGCCTCCTGGCAGCATAGGCACTGGGCAGATATGCCCCTTGTATTTAGCCATTGGTGTGTGAGTAAAAGAAAGAAGAATACACATTCTCATTCCTCATTTACACCATCACTTCCTGCTTGGTTATGGCTTCAAAAGAGAGTAGCTACATCCTTGCTTCTCAGAGCCGCTCCCCACGCATAGTAATGATGCATGACCCCACCACGTGGCTACACCTTTCAGTTCACGTGAGTGTATCATAAGAGATAGAAAGCCACACTGAAGTCACAATGGTGTGTGCAGTGGCACCTCAAATTCCTGAGGTTTGAGTCAAGTAACTAGTACAAGTTCACCATGTTGACTAGCTTGCAAGAGGTGGTAATCACCACATGAACCGCCACATTACACTACACCACCCACCATTTAGATGGCTTGCATGGCATTCTAGCCATGCACCCTTCAATGTCCCACCCAACCTCCATGCTGTTTTCCATATCACTGCCTCATCAGTGTAGTCTTGCCCTAGATAGCCATGGAGAATACTATTACAACACTATTAGAGCACTATTACAAGGCTAACATATAGTTGAACTCTTGAGAAGTTCCAGTGTAGCTTTGACCAATGCTAAGTGCACTAACAAGCACTATTATAGCACTATTAGAGCACTTATAGAGTAGTACTAGGCAATTGGACTATATCAAGTTAAAGCATAGCCTTGGAGGACACTATTACAATACTATTAGAGCACTATTAGAGGACTAACATGTACTAGAACTCTTAAAAAGTTCTAGCATAGCTCTGACCAACACTAATAGTGCACTGACAAGCACTTTTAGAGCACTAATAGAGTAGGCACTTGGACTATATCAAGTTATAGCATAGCCTTGGAGGACACTATTACAACACTATTAGAGCACTATTAGAGGACTAACATGTACTTGAACTCTTAAGAAGATCCAGCATAGCTCTGACCAACACTAATAGTGCACTAACAAAGCATTATTATAGCACTATTAGAGCACTAGTAGAGTAGTACTAGGCATTTGGACTATATCAAGTTATAGCATAGCCTTGGAGGACACTATTACAACACTACTATAGCACTATTAGAGGACTAACAGGTACTGGAACTCTAGTAGGTTCTAGCATAGATCAGACCAATTATCAGTGCACTAAGAAGCACTATTAGATCACTAACAAGCACTATTTGACCACTATTAGAGGACTAACAGGTACTGGGACTCTAGTAAGTACTAATTGAGCACTGTTAGAGTACTAAAATGTAGAAAGCTCTATTAAAGCACTATTATAGCACTAATTGAATACTAACTTCTACTAATAAGCATAATTACAGCATGAAGTAGGACTAGTAGAGCACTATTAGAGCTCAAACAAGAGTTGCAAATAAGACAAGCACTATTAGAGACTATTTCATGCATTTAAGTCTTGTTAATGTTCAGTCACTTGACTATTGTTACTTGCAGGGCAGCAAATGTCTCAAGCAGGTTCGTCACAGAAGCGGTCTAAGTGTGACTGCTTGTCTCCGCTTGACTCCTTCATAGGGAAGGAGGATGTCAGTGAAATGCACAGTAGTGGAAAGGGGAATTCCCCTCCAGTAGAACAGAAAGAGAAAGAGAAATCCCCTGTAGGGGAGGATGAACCTTCAGGGCAAGATGTTTCTATAGAGGAGGATGACATGCTGCTGCAAAGTTTTGTTGGTAAAAGAGCAAAGAAACGAAAGACGGATGGATTGGAGAAAGGTGAGACAGTTTTGGCTTTTCAGTAATTTTAGAGTCGAAAGATGAACAGGTGCCTAAAACTTACAGTCTGTGCCTTCACATGTCTTAGGGTGCAGAAGAACCCCGGAGACCAGGAGCAGAGCCGCCAGTAGGGAGCAAAAGGAAAAAATGCACAGTAGTGGAAAGGGGAATTCCCCTCCAGTAGAACAAAAAGAGAAAGAGAAATCCCCTGTAGGGGAGGATGAACCTTCAGGGCAGGATGTTTCTATAGAGGAGGATCACATGTTGCTGCAAAGTTCTGCTGGTAAAAGAGCAAAGGAACGAAAGACGGATGGATTGGAGAAAGGTGAGACAATTTTGGCTTTTCAGTAATTTTAGAGTCGAAAGATGAATAGGTGTCTAAAACTTACAGTCTGTGCCTTCACATGTCTTAGGGTGCAGAAGAACCCCGAAGACCAGGAGCAGAGCCACCAGCAGGGAGCAAAAGGGAAAAAGTCATGTAGTTGCTGCAGGCTCGAGTGCCAAGCCTACAAATGTCCTGGTAGAAAAGCAGAGCACACCGATGCCTCCATGAGGTGGTGTTGCTAGTCCAAAAGCAAAAACAACATGATCCCTACTTAAAGCCTAGAGCCTACAAGAAGTTGTAGCCCCAGATGGCCCTATGGGCTCTCCATCAAGAAAGAAGAGCTGTAATCTTAGATTTGAACGACTAGTGAAGGTCGTTGAGTCGTATCATGGCGATGCATCCTATGCACGCTTGATAGAAAGATAAGGGGGGCGCACGGGCTGGACCATGTTTATTCATAAAGATGTTGCTGCCTTCTTGGAATTCTGTTTGTCATGGTTTGATGTTTTTATTTGGAGCACAGTTAGAAGAACAGAGTAACTAACATCCTAAGGACATGCTTTAACAAACTATTTCGAAAGATAACAGTCCTAGTGCAGGAAGACTGTCACAATGCTAGATTCATGATGGATTCTGAAGGAAAACTGTTGAGTCCAAAGCCCGTTCTATTCAAGGACTTGCCGACCATCTGGAACAACTTCACTCACTTGTCGGCAGCCAATACTATTATTTTGGAGGACTCCTTGTATAAGATTTTCAGAAACCTAGCTGGAACTTGGAGAGTGCTTCCAAAGTTTGACACGCAAAGTAATGAAGAAATGTGCTCCTATTTGATGGATGACATCGCGCCATGGTTGTTTGCGTGGCTGCAAATGGAGGATCGCCAGTCCTACATGGCACATTTTGAGCACGACCTCTTCCATGATGAGTCGTCCATTAACATTATGGAGTATATGATAAGACACAACTGTTGGAAAGAGTATTGAAGATGGAAGAAGATGCATGTAGAGGGATACCAACCTTTTTTGTACATCATTAATAACTTTAATAAAAATCATTCATTTTTGCCTGTACATTGCCTTTTTGGAGATGGAAGACTTATTGGATTCCTTTTCCAGTTGAAACAAAGACTCATTCATAGTGTTCTTATTTCAACTCCTGCTTTGTGTTTTTATAATGTAATGTGCTTAAAATTAATAGAATGTCCTTGGGAGGTACATAGCATTAAAATCCTTTTGTGATGGAAGACACTAACCATATTGAGCATTGACTACCACTACTAGCAGCACTTACTAGCACTGCAACAACACCAACCACTTGCAGCAGCACTAACAACTAGCAGCAATAGCACTATAGTAGCATCACTGGGCAGGACTAGCAGCACTATATACACCACTTTCTAGTAGCACTATGTAGTAGCTGCACCGACTATGAGCTCTAACCACTAATTTAAGCCAAGCACTGAGTACCACTACTAACAACACTTACTAGCACTGCAACAGCACCAACTACTTGCAGTAGCACTAACAACTAGTAGCTGCAGCACTAATTAGTGGTAGTAGCAGCACTAGTTAGTAGCATTACCAATTTGTAATAGCACTAGTAGCACTAATTAGTAGCAGCAACATTACTAATTAGTAGCATCACTGGGCAGGACTAGTAGCACTATATACACCACTTTTTAGTAGCACCAATTTGTAACAGCACTAGTAATAGCAATTTGTAGCATCACTAATTAGTAGAAGCAACATTACTAATTAGAAGTATCACTGGGCAGGACTAGCAGCACAATATACACCACTTTTTAGTAGCACAGTTATGTAGCACCAACTAGTAGCACTAGTAGCACCAACTACTAGTTCTAACCACTCATACAAGCCAATCACTATATACATGGAATGAAAGGGTGGTAGCCATTCAAAGTATAATAACGCACACTATTGCAGGGACAATAAAGTGATGTTCCCAATCATTTATGAAAGTATGAGAAAACGTTAGAACTATGATGTTTACATCTCAAATGGCATGCTATTATATGGCTTCATGCACCTTATCTGACATGAAGAACAACTTGTCACCATCCATAAGTTCCACCATGGGAAACTTTATAGCTTTGACAAGGTGAGAATACAAAAAAACCTCGGGTTCATTATCAAGAAGGTAGTAATAGTTATTTGCCTTCTTTCCATAGAACAACCCCTTCAGTACCTACAAAACCACCAGATGAAATGATATTTCCCCATCCATCCTTCAAATTTCAATTCGCAAGCTCCTTCTTGGCAATGCACCGTAGGACATAGAAATCTGCACCTTCATCATTTACTGCCTCTACATTGATTGCAAAATTGTCTCCAACATAGAGAGCATCACTCAGTGTATCATGATGTCCTTCATACTCAAGATCATCACAAGGGTTTTCTTTAGCTTCCATGTCCTCTCCAGGGACAATAAGTTGATATTCCCAACCTGTCACATATGCTTTATTGCAACATCTATTCCAAGAACCTGAAATGCAAGCACAACAATAGCATGACAACTTTCGCATTCTGAGCTTTGTGCATTTGTGGTAAGAGAATCCACAGACCGAGTGCAGTGATCACACTAGGCCAATAGGAGCACAGTCCCATGCTATTGATTTATCCACTTCTGCTAGCTTCACCTCCCAGAACAACCTTCTTATATTCCTTTCTTTTGATGGATAGGAGGCTTGAGCTCCATTTGAGAGATCTGAATGTAGAAAACTCACCACATCAGTAGCACATGTAAGCTTCTTTGAATTTTCCTTCAATTGCTCGTGTGTTAAGGCTCTTTTCACAATAGCTCCTACTCCATCATGCTCAACCTTTCCATGTCCAGAGCCAAAGAACTTCCATGTCATCTTCAAGTTAGTTAAGGAAGGATACCTTGCAACAAAGAAAGCACACTGTCTCGCTTTAAACTGGGAAGCTACACCATCTAACCAAACCCAATCCTGCTTTAATGCTAAATCTTGTCCTGCCAACCAATTGTGTTGTAGCATAAAACAACGTTGAACAAATAAAGTATCATGCACCTTGTCATCAGATATGTAGAAATGGATGGTCTTTTGAACCTCACCTCTTCTCCAAACATATGTTATTTGAACAAGAAAAGTAACTTGGTCTCAGTGCCAGTGCATAGATTGTATCTCATTTTGTTCCTTAAAGGTGTAATTTTCTGCAAAATCCACCACAGACACACAACATCTTTAGGAAACCCTTATAGACACTCTTTAAATTGTTTGGCTTGCCACTTGTATATGAAGTTGTGCTTAATGAACTTCTTCATGCAATCCCAAGACATTCGTAATAAGGAACTGCAGGTCATTTTCTTGAATATGAGCACCTTTCTTCTTTTGTTCTCCCCCTGTTTTCCAACAGTTACGTCTAGATCCTCAAAACCTTACTGGAAACATGGTGGGTAGAGTTAGCCTTCTCTTGTGAGTAGGCCAGATATGTTTTTGGCCCACAACTAGTACATTCTCCCATGAGACATCCCAAGTGATGGTACATGCCTCCTGAAGGCTTCTGACACAACACACTTTTCCAAAAGCATGTAACACCAGTGTATGTATGATTAGAAGCTTTACAAATAGCTCCAGTATTGTCCCTTGCACATATTTCACAATTGCAATAATAATGCGCTCCATACAGACTGGTGTTAGGACGACACATGATATTGATGGAGTCTTTCAAGAAGGCCATTTGGACATGTTGAATGTAGAAATTCATATATCTTTCCTTCAATTTACGGACAAAAAATGGTTTTAAATCGTTCAAATGAGCGTTGTTGCATTGTGATGTTTGGATAATTTTTCTTGAACTCTATAACTCAACCTGCACATGAAAACATCCAATGTGATAAAAAATTTTATCTACAAAAGTGACCAAATTAGGATTAGGCATCAACAAGTATTAACAGGCACTAATAGGTACTAATTAACAGGTTTCTAAACTAACAGACACTAGCAAGCACTAAGTGGGGCAATAACAAGCAACACTAGCAAGCAACACTAACAGGCAAAAACAAGCAACACTAGATAGCATTAAACTAACAAGCACGAAATAGTAGTACTAATTAGCAGGTTACTGAACTAATAGGCACTAACAAGCACTAAGTGGGGCAATAACAAGCAACACTAACATGCATTATCAGGCATTGACAGGAAAAAACAAGCAACACTAGATAGCATTAAACTAACAAGCACGAAATAGCATGTCATTAAGTAGTGCTAATTAGCAGGTTACTGAACAAACATGCACTAACAACTACTAATAGGTACTAAGGAGCAGTTTACTAAACTAACAAGGCACTAGCAAGTGTTAACAAGTACTAATTATCACCAACAAGTATTAACAGGTACTAATTAGCAGGTTACGAAACTAACAAGCACTAACAAGCATTAATTAGCACCAACAAGTATTAACAAGTACTAATTACAAGGTTACTGAACTAACAGGCACTAACAAGCACTAAGTGATAGTAAGTGGAAGTATCATGAAAATATGTAGCACAAACAAGTACTACCAAGAAGCAACAACTTATATGTGGCATTAGCAAGTACTAACAAGCACTAATAACCATTATTAAGCAATAATAGGAACTACAGTGTTGCAATAAACAAGCACTACTTAAAGCACTAATAACCATTATTAAGCAATAATAGGAACTACAATATTGCAATAAACAAGCAGTACTTGAAGCACTAATCAGCACTATCAAGCACTATGTCATAGTAACTAGACTAACTACAACAAGCAATTAGTAGCACTAACAAGCAATGTCTCCTACTAAGTAGTAGTAACAAGTATGAATATGCCATAACTAGCATACTTAGCAAGTACTCTATCACAATAAGTACCACTAACAAGAAAATGTGGCACTAACAAGTAGTATGTCATATGAAGAGAACAAACAAGCGATATGTAATCAATATATGGCATTGCCAAGCACTATTAGCCAGGTGGATTTGGATGATAAGGATCTTGCTACAACACTCACTTAGCGAATATCAAGAGGATGAATAGGGCGTTTTATATAAGAGATGTTTGGCGCTATGCATTGATCAGGTTTCCACTATTCCGATACCATGCATAAGCCATTACCACCTTATAGCACGCAATAGGATACTCAAGAAGAGCCATTGGCAGATCTTTCTCAATGATATTTCAGATTTCTTCTCGTAAGGGCCTTCCCATGGCCTTTCTTAGGTATGCAAAGGACACTTATCAACAACTAAGAAGCTTAGCTATGGACTTTTAATGCTTGCAAATAATGGAAATGGGCTTAGTGTAGCCTTTTGATCAAATAGTCTTAGTGTAGCCTTTTGATAAGATGAGTGAGTGCAAGGGGAAATTTGGATCATTGTATTAACACCATCCACCATAGATGTTTGGAACATTAGTAGATTGTGATGTCTTTGGTGTAGGTTATACTTTACGGAAGGAAAAGCCAAGGAGTCTGCCATTTTAGGGACGGGTGAATGAACGGAGCTTCTTCTTCCTCCCACAAAGCTACAGTAAACAGACTTTGGGCTCCAGGCACAACTCGAGCTTAGCCAACACCCGTGCTCTAATACCAGTTTAGAGATCTTAGAGACAACAAAAGTGGAATGGAAGAAGGTAAGAGAGAGAAGATCTAAAAGAGAGAGCCACACAAGTTTTGGTGGGTGTAGAACACCCTAATCTTCTATGTCATCCATATATATGTGTGTTTGAGTATTGTATATAACTGGGGTTAAGGTACAGTGGCCTTTAATTCCCACATGGAATATATTTCCTAAACTTCACAAAAACTAGCTACAACCAATCATGCATTGGCCCTTAGGTGTTCAGCACACACACACACACACAAACATACACATGTATACTTCCCCAACTATGAATTATTCTCTTATGTACCCCCCGTGAAATCTCCCCTTTACACTCTCTTTTAAACCACCCCACACACCAAGCACACTAATCCTCCCATACCTCATTTAATCCCTTCTCAACCCATGCACTCATTTGCTCCTTACTCCACTTGTGACTTAACTTTTTTTTTTAATTATCTAAGAATTCATATGGTTGTCTACATTCCTAGGTAAAGCGATGACAAGCTGAGGAAAACATGCATTACCTGTCTACCCAAACATAACTATGATGTTCTAACACCTAGTTTGTTTGGATGGTGGTAGGTAGGTGGGGACATTGACCTTGGAACATGGATTGCCTGAGGCTTGGACATATATTTTTTAACATTGTGTTTGTCAAACTCAATATTATTAAGAATTATTAATTTTTGTGGAAATTTTTGCAAACTCTAGCTATTGCATTTTCCAACTTAGATGTCTCAAACATTTTTTCCTTATATATTCTCCTTTTTTTACTTTTTATCCAATTGATGAATTAATTGTATGGCTCAACGTAACACTATCATGTGAGTTCAACAGATGGGTCTTTATTAATTACATTAATTACAGATTTATATATACATAAGGAAGTAAAGTAAGGCCTAAATGTCAAAATACAGAAGGGTAGTGTAAATTAAAAAAGTTTTAGAAGCTGTAGAGAAGCTGCAAGCATGCAACAGCGACATTTACAAACTCTTTAGGAAGAGTGGTTCATGTCTTGTGACATAAAATGAGCCTAAAACTTTGAAGAAGGCTTGAAATACCTACCTTGGATTGTTGTGGTGATGAGAATATGTCATAACATTCTTATCCCTTAAGATAACTACTTTCCATCATAATTGAAAGCAGACATGTACACGTTGCAACCACCTAACATTGCCATATATTGCAAGCAAAAACACACTCACAAAATAAATGAAAATGACTATCCAAACACACTCGGCAAAAGGTGCAAAAGGGAGATACATCCTTCTACTTCGTAATCCTATCCTTGGTTTGGAATTTTCCTGTTACTATAACCCATTGCCAAAGCATAAGATTCAATCGATCTGAATGGGTAAGTGACCACACCTTACATGTTTGAGATGCCCACACTTTCATAGGGTAATATGGAGCACGATGTTACCACACAACCTGCATACATCTAGGAATATGTGATCTTTTCCTTTGGAATTCACCCTGCCTCTAAGGTCCGCTGTCCAACTACTACAAACCATAGTGTTTGTTGGCCACTGAGTGGCCACTATGGCCGCAAGAAATATAGAACTCACAAAGCAAGCTTTTGTAGGTGACTAGTTATACCTTCTGATTAGCTCAAGCATAGCACAAAAGCAATGATGCTACTGGTCCCATACGGAAGCCCAAGAAGTCATGCTCTATCATAGAGACACATGTGAGGCCAGATTTAAATCAATGCAAAATTATTCTGAAATGGCCACTTGATAACCCAAATGTTCATAAGCAATGATCTATCCCCTAGTGCGCGATTAGAGCCCATCCAAGTGCACTAACCAACCCACTTCCTCCATATTGTGGCAAGCTTATTGGCTATCTCAAATTGTCATAGCTTACGTAAGAATTTAGACAATAGCACTTCTTGCCACCTGAGTGAGCCTTTTGAGAAGCCTAATACCCCGACCTCTTCGATTCAATACCGGATTAGAATAGCCCAAGGTTGATTTGCATGTAACTTAGACAACCACTTGCTGCATAATTTCTTGCCCTTATTCTTGAGAGATTCGAGCCCCAATCCTTTGCAAATCTTTAGTGTAGTGGCATATGCGCCAAACCATGTCCCTCGAACACTTATCCATAGTATTCGTGGCCCTGGAGTGCTTACTTTGTCTCGTTTACATATTAGTTGTAATGTGCGAGATCTTAATTTTCTAAAATTGGACAGTTAAATCTGGCATGATTATTAGTGTCGGGTAACCCTCCTGCCAAGAGTAATGCCGGCGGCCCTTTGGTTTATGGCTCTTCTTCCTCATCTAGCTCTCATTGGCTTCAACATGAGGGAGTGCTACCTAGAGCTCGAACAATTTGCTTCAACCACCTTGCCTTCTGCAGCAT
Organism: Dipteris shenzhenensis; assembly: GCF_047967505.1. Lineage (NCBI taxonomy): Eukaryota > Viridiplantae > Streptophyta > Polypodiopsida > Gleicheniales > Dipteridaceae > Dipteris > Dipteris shenzhenensis. The sequence continues at coordinate 34,876,577 of NC_141627.1, forward strand.
CCTGAAGCTTCTTCTTTTCCGCTATGTAGTTGGCGATCAAGTCACCGAATTCTAGTTGAGATATTCGTTAAACGCTTGTGTATTACAAAGGTCGGGCTCCCAACGGTGTGAAAACAAAATACGAGTACCGCCTCTCCTATCGATCAGACCCAAAAGAATATCTGTAGAGGTTATTGATTTGTCTGATGCAAACCTCCTTTCTTCTACGATGTCATGGTTTTAATGCTGTTTGCGGTGACTATCACATTGTTATGGCTCAAGGAAGCTTGCTCGATCCCTTCGTTGAGCGCCATGCTCACCGTTGCAATGCCAGGCCCAATGTTTTTGAAGCTCTCCATCTTCCCTCCCGACTCCAGAGTGATCGTAGCTACCGCTGTGAGCTTCCCTTTCACGTAGAGCTTGTCACCTATTTCCATTACTGTTTTCTTTCTGCGCGATGCTATAGAACTATTCTTTTTTCTGAGAGTGCTCTCAACGGAAGCAAGAATGGAAGAAGGAGAGAGAGAGACAGAGAGCCACACAAGTTTGGTGGGTGCAGAACCACCCTAATCTTCTTTTTCATTCATTTATATATGTGTTTGAGTATTGTACATAACTGGGGTTAAGGCACAGTGACCTTTACCCCCCACAACCTCCCACTTAAAGGACAATGTGCCTTTAAGGGAGAACAACCAGTGAGCATACTATCCAATGCCCATCAATACACGACAATACTCAAACCGCTGACTAGGTAGACTCTTCGTCAGCATATCTGCAGGGTTATCATCTGTATGAACCTTGACAAGCTCTATGCGCTTGTCCTCAAGTACCTCCCTGATGAAATGGTACCTGACCTCAATGTGTTTGGTCTTTGCATGAAAGACCGGATTCCGTGCTAGCTGAATAGCACTCATGGAATCACTATGCAATGTCGGTACACCTGTATGAATCCCCAAATCTCCCACTAGCCGATCAAGCCATATAGCCTCCTTGCAACCCTCTGTGGCTGCAACATACTCAGCCTCTGTGGTAGACAAAGCCACGCACTTCTGTGCACGAGACATCCACGACACTGCACCACCTTCAAAGGTGAACACATAACCAGAAGTGGATCTCCTACTATCCACATGCCCTGCATAGTCTGAATCTGTGTACCCAAGTACACGCATGTCTCCTTTACCAAAGCAAATGCACATCTCCTTGGTACCCTTCATGTACCTCATGATGCACTTAACTGCCTCCCAATGCCTCTTTCCTAGATTAGCCATATACCGGCTAACAACTCCCACTGCAAATGCAATGTCTGGTCTAGTAGCTATCATAGCATACATAAGACTCCCAACCGCTGATGCATAAGGAACCTTGGCCATCATGGCCCTCTCCTCTTCTGATTTGGGACTATCTGTATGACTCAGTTTCACATATGGAGGCAATGGAGTACTCACTGCCTTCCCCCCCTCCATATTGAAACGCTGTAATACTTTTGTAACATACTCTTTTTGTGAAAGCCAAAGGAGTTTCCTACTCCGATCACGCGTGATGCGCATACCAAGAATATGACCTGCAAATCCCAAATCCTTCATATCAAAGGCCTCATGCAACTTGGCCTTTAATGCATCTAGCTCATAAGTATTCTTGCTAGCCAATAGCATAGCATCCACATATAGTGCCAGGATTATCAGGCTACTATCCTTAGCCCTTTTAGTGTAGAGGCAGTGATCAATTTCACTCCTTCTAAAACCCTGGGACCGAATGAAAGCATCAAACTTCTGATACCATTCTCTAGGTGCTTGCTTAAGACCATAGAGACTCTTTTTCAGCTTGCAAACTAAATGCTCTTTGCCCTTTTCTTCAAAGCCTTCCGGCTGCACCATGTAGATGTCCTCATGCAAATCCCCATGCAAGAAAGCTGTCTTGACATCCATTTGCATAAGCTCCATATCCTCTACTGCCACTAGTCCAAGCATGCATCTAAGTGTGGTCATCTTCACAACCGGAGAGAATATCTCATCAAAGTCCACACCCTTCTCTTGCTTGAACCCTTTAGCAACCAAACGGGCCTTGTATCTAGGCACGTCATCACCTGTGACCTTCATTTTGTAGACCCATTTACATGGCAATGCTTTCTTTCCATGTGGCAAAGAAACCAAGTCCCAAGTCTTATTCTTCATAAGTGAACTCATCTCTGATTGCATAGCATACTCCCACTTGCATTGATCCTCACGCATCATAGCCTCTCTGTAGCAAGAAGGCTCCCCGCAATCAGTAAGCATCACATAGTCTACCCCTGGGACAAACCTATCAGGCGGTCTAGACACTCTAGATGATCTTCTCAAGGGCATTTCAGCTTGCTGTCCCACTTGCATATCAGCCACATTTGGCTCATCATTTCCACCAATAGATGATCCATCATCTACCCTTGATTGTATACCTGTGGGAGTACTTGGTTGTACCATTTCTTGCACATTTGGTGCATGGACAGCTTGCTGTCTATCAACATATGCAGGTGGATTCACATCCTGGAAAGTGATTCTCCTCATTTCCACATCCCTCATGGGTGCCTTATGCATCTTCTTCTCATTGAAGACCACATCATGGCTGCGTATGATCTTCTTTGCTTCTGGATCCCAGAGACGATAGCCCATCTCTCCACTTTCACCATAACCTAGAAAGATGCATTTCCTAGACTTAGGATCTAGCTTCTTTCGAAGCTCTTTTGGCACATGTGCATATGCCTCACACCCAAATATACGCAAATGAGAGTAAGAGGGCTTCTTGCCACTCCATGCCTCTTCAGGAATACCACCATCCAAACTCTTACTAGGTGATCTATTGATCACATGCACTGCAGTCTTCATTGCCTCAGCCCAAAAACCACCAGAAAGACTTGCATTGGAAAGCATGCATTGCAACCTTTCTTGAATGGTACGATTCATCTTTTCTGCAACTGGATTTTGCTCTGGAGTACGAGGGGATGTAAGCTCCCTCTTAATCCCACGAGTATCACAGAAATGCTGAAAGTCATGAGAGAGATACTCTCCACCATTGTCAGTCCGTAGGCATTTAAGCATTCTACCTGACTGATTCTCAACCAAGGCCAGCCATTTCTGAAATACCTGGAATACATCACTCTTCTGAGCTATAGCATAAGCCCACACTTTCCTAGTTGCATCATCAATGAATGTCACATAGTATTCGGCCCCGCCTAATGACCGTGTAGGCATGGGACCACATACGTCTGAATGCACCAAATCAAGCATTTCAAACTCTTTCTTTCCCCTTCTTTTATGGGCTGATTTAGTCTGCTTCCCATAGAGACAATGCTCACAAAATTCAAAATCAGAGAAACTCAAATGCGGTACATAACCCAAACGGCATAAGAGTTTCATTCCATTCTGGCTCATGTGCCCCAACCTGCAATGCCACAAAGAAGTGCTTGGCTGCTCGGTTATTGCAACAACATGATCAAATACCCCTGATACATGTAAGGGATACAAAGTCCCACACTTGGCACCCCTGGCCAAAAGCATAGAGCCCTTCCGAATTTTCCAACTCTGAAAGCCAAAAGTGGTGTGAAAACCAGCATCATCTAGCTGACCCACTGAAATAAGACTCTTGGTCAACTTAGGCACATGTCTCACATGTTTCAAAACAAATGCAGACCCATTTGCAAAAGAAAACTTTATGTCACCTGCTCCCACTATGTCACATGCATAGTCATTTCCAAGATGCACACAACCTGTCTTTCCACTATCATAAGTGGAGAACCATTCCCTATGGGGAGTAACATGGAATGAAGCACCAGAATCCAAAATCCAATCCTGGGAATATGCATCATCTGAAGTGGTAAGCAACTCTGCAGATAAACTAGACATGAAGAGAACATCATTGTCACTATCACGTGTGACTGCATTGATCTCCTCGATCTTCACTTTTCTTTTGTCCTCCCTTGGACTCTCTTCCTTTTGATTTGCACCCCAATTTGCATTCTTTTTCTTATTCTTTTGCTCTCTTTTCAACTTGTAGCAATCCTTTTTCATATGGCCCTTCTTGCCACAATGGTAACACTCAATGTTCCGTGCCCTGGATTTGCTACGAGACTTCCCTCTTTCTTGGGACTTCCCCCTGAACTGTGATCTGCCCCTTTGCACATTTAAGACTGCATCCTGCTTGTTGCCATCCATAGACTTCCGTCTAATCTCCTCGGCCAACAAGCTACCCACAACATCATCAAATTTCAGTACTCCACCAGGTGCAGAGTTACTGACAGCTGTACGGAAGGTATCCCATGAGGATGGCAATGAACATAAGAGAAATATTGCCTTAGTCTCCGCATCAAAATTCATTTTCTGAGCCTGAAGCTGGCTGAAAATAATATTGAATTCATTCAAGTGAGAAGCAATGGAGACCCCTTCCTTCATCTGCAGCTCAAACAACCTCTTCATGAGGTAAACTTTATTAGAGGCAGTTTCCTTTTCATAAGTGGCACACAGTTTCTTCCACAAATCTTCCGTAGTCTGCTCATTTACTACTGTGAAATAAACTGACTCTGCAAGATGAAGTCTAATAGTAGACTTTGCTAATGCATCCAACTCATTCCAATCATCCTCAGACATATCCGCAGGCTTAGCTTCAATACCTGCCAAGGGTTTAATCTACTTCTTTTGAATAAGCACATCCCTTATTTGTTCTTTCCACAAAGAAAAGTTTGTCCCATCAAACTTTTTAATGCTGAAAAACTCCTTTTCAGACATGGAAGAGGATGCCATGATGCAAATAAAGCAAAATCCCAAATACTAGTGCCTGCAAGAGAGAATCACACCAAATACCAGGTGCACCCAAATGTGTATGCCACAATAGAGTGAAATATCACCAAAATTCAAAGCTCAAAGCATCAAAAGATGCATCTGACTCATGTGCATATACTATGCATCCATATGAGCAAATCTGGCCCAAAAGAAAATGCCAATATGTGCCAAATGACTCAAGCATAAACACTGTCCACTGGCATATGCATCAATAATGTCTCATCCAAGAGAGCATAGCACTATCAGTGCATCACCTGCAATGTGTCAAAGCTGTCCCTCAGCTTAAAATAGCATCCATGTGCAAAGCGTCCATTAAAAAATAGCATCCCACAAGGCAATTTGGGCCTATCAGCGCATCCAACAAGGACCGCAATGCATCCAAATGGCCTATAAATCATCCATTGCAACCCAATGCATACCACGAATGAGCGCACACTGCTCAAACTACAACCAGAGTGATCTGCATAAGGTATGCTCAAGAAATCATAGTCCCACGGTAATGAGCGCTACTGAAAATAGAACCTAAGATGCTTCAAAACATGGGCGCCATTGCATAATCGGACTCAGCAAGAGAATCTGCAAATATCTCTCTTTTGTCGGAACTCCAAAATCCCAACCGATGAGTGAGAAATGGGAGTCAACACTTATCCACTGCCATGTGGCATAAATCTAAGGTTTCACAACCTTAGTATGAAAAATGCATAACAGAGAGACGAAATCGAATACACAGAGATCTATAACTCTGAAAATCCTCCACCGAATCGCGCAAGAACTGACAGGTAGGGGTTTTTGGGCGTCCGGAACGCAATGGGACAGACGGTTTTGGAAACCGTGGTCTCAATCACTGGGTCCAACACACGGACTGAAAAACGTTTTTGGAAACAGAGCTATCTGTAAACTCCACCGGAGTGCGAATGATGAGCAACATAGAAGTTTTAGGACCTCCTGAGTCCACCGGAACTGATAGATCTGCAAATGGTTACTCCAAACTTGAGTTCCAATACCCGGGCAAAAAACGCAGGAATTGACACAGTGACTCAGAAATCCAATGAAATGATCCCAAATTCAAGAATGAAGGTGTTTCCAAGCTCCTGAAGTAATGTGGACACCAAAAGCAAGCAATAGTTGCCTCTACAAGTCAATATGGAGTCTCTGTCATCGAACGGAACAGGGAAAAGCTCAAAAAACGACTTTTTCTTTGAAAGCTCTTAACAGGCTCTCAAAACCACTTCGCAAAGCCAAAGTGACTTTTCCAAAGGTTCCTCCAAGGTCTCTGCTCACTCGGATGCAAGTAAAGTCACTCACAAAGCTTCCCACAAAGCTTCTCCTTCCTCCCACAGAGCTGCTGAGCTTCCAGCATTCACGCACGCTCAGCTAGATCACTCGGGCTCTGATACCAGTTGAGAGTGCTCTCAACGGAAGCAAGAATGGAAGAAGGAGAGAGAGAGACAGAGAGCCACACAAGTTTTGGTGGGTGCAGAACCACCCTAATCTTCTTTTTCATTCATTTATATATGTGTTTGAGTATTGTACATAACTGGGGTTAAGGCACAGTGACCTTTACCCCCCACATTTTCTTTCTTCTCTTAGTGGGGCTTCAATCTTGTGAGGCATATATGCCCTGCACAAGCCTCTCTTGCCTTGGCTCCTCCATCTTCACCCGCTTCCTTCGTCAATTCTTCCGTTCAATCTCCCTCTACACGATCCATTTTGCATTCACTTTCAGCTTGCATAGCTCCTGCCATCCCTCCCCTAAAGTCATGATATCCCTTGCCTAACTCTGCTGCATATCGTCGAGACTATGCCGCACTTTTACTATTCACGCTTCAAGGCTGTATCACTACTTCTCTGTCCTAGAAGCTCAAATTGTTTGAATTTGGTTTCCTAGCCAGCGGTGCAATATTTATGCTTACTGCTCAAACTAAGCTATATTCAAGCGCGGCCGATACATTTTTGCTGAGCTTCACCTTGTCCTTGTTCGCTGCCTCCGCCCATTCAAGACCAGACTGAATAATTAACGACTAGGCCTAAATGAAAATATGAGCCCCAAAATTGATCCCGACCTATTTCAATTGTGCAACAGACGGCAAATATTAGCCCAGCAAACAACAGACAGTTCCAAGACCTTGCTTAGAGTAAGTGTAGACGCCCAGTATATGACACGCAACTGCCTTTTCTTGTAAACGGTCCACTTCATGCCAGAAAAACTTTGCGAAAGGCACCATCCTAGGTACTCTGTGTATTCATGTTCCGTTGTCAGGTCGAGATCAGATAGTGAGTTCGCAGCGGTGGCAATCTGCTCCATGTATTCTTGCATTGAGATGATGCTCTCAGTGAGCTCAAGGGGAATGCGCGCTTTTTGACCTTCAATTTTTCAAAACAACCGAGCTTTCTGAGAAGAAAACAAGGCGTGTGCTCACCGATCAGATGCTTTGTTGTTATGTACTAATGTGAAAACAAAGCCTTACATAACTCTTGTGCTTTTTGTTGTTATGTATTAACTGTTGTGCTTTTTGTTAGAGCCATCTTTCAAGGAGAGAGCTTATAGGTTGTCTGGAGACACCAACAACAAAAGCCATGGTTGGCGCAACTTCACTCCTTCAACGTTCCTGAATCCAGCTCAACATACCACGTTGGGTCTGCCCACACAAACTTCTGCATCTGTCACTCTCTCAAAAGTATCCCGGGACGTTAGCTCACGGTGCTGGAGTGCTCCTTTCGTTGCTCTGAAGATCGCGTTGTGGTCGGTAGCTAGATATTCTCTCCCGGCTCTTCACATCAGCTTCTCATCTACTGCTAAGGTAAGCCACTTCTATGCTGTGTGGTTTCCCCTTTCATGTGTATTAAGGCTTTGGTCTTTTTTAGCTCGACTTCTTTTCTAGATGCTTACTTTTATAAATGAGTGGATTGATGTGTGTATGTGTATGTGTGTGTTTGTGCGCATGTGTAGTGAGTGCGTGTGCTTTCTTGTAAATGTGTGTGTGTATGTGTGTTTCTTTTATACATATAATTACATATAGAGTTATACATAACTCTATCTCTTACTTATAAATGAGGGAAGTGATGTGTGTGTGTGTGGTGCATGTGTGTGCTTTCTTGTAAATGTGTGTGTGTTTCTTTTATACATATAATTACATATAGAGCTATACATAACTCTATCTCTTACTTATAAATGAGGGAAGTGATGTCTCTGTGTGTATGGTGTGTGCGTGTGCTTTCTTATAAATGTGTGTGTGTGTGTGTGTACTGTTTCTTTTATACATATAATTACATATAGAGCTATACATAACTCTCTCTCTCTCTCTCTCTATGTATTTTTAACTATGATGTATATATATATATATATATATATATATAATTGCATATAGATATTTCTTATTGAGAGCATTAGATCTTTTGTGGTTTAATTTCCACCACCTTTTAGCGCGATGTTTTATGTAGTGGTGTATTTAAAATAATATTTCAATGTTTTGTGATGTGTCCTTTTGTTTTTTATATTATATGACTATTTGGTATTGACGTAGTGTCGTATTTGGCCTTTCGACACAATGCATCGATCGCTTGATAGATCATGTTATATTTGAGTTATCTTTTGGGCCATGCATTTGTATGGTCCTTATCTCTTTGCACTAGGTCACATTACTCGGCTGTAGGTGTAGTTAGATAAGTAAGTATGCATTTCAACACTTAGTCATAATACTCGACTTTCGATGTCGTTATAAGGACTCCTTCATCTTGTTTTGAAACTAGCTCAACACTTGATCATACCATTCGATTGTCAGTGTTGTTCACAATCTTAGAAGGGTAATAGGATTCAACACTTGGTCGTTTAGTCGGTTTGTGGTGTTGTTTTTGTAGGTATATAATCTGCAAAATAACTAGTCTTTGACACTTGGTCATTCATTTGGATTTTGGTGCCGTTGTGCCTTACATCATAAATAATTGTTTACATTTGACATGTGGTCATCTATTTGGCTTGTGGTGTCATTGTCATTGTAGATTGTCACAAAATACAATAGTCTAATCTTCAACACTTGGTCATTTATTCGACTTCTCGTGTTAAACTTTAAATTATCAATTGCAATTATCTAGGTTTTGACACCTAGTGGTTTATTTGGCTTTCAGTGTCATTGTAGCTTGGATATGAAGTGGTTGCATATGGCTGCATGTGTCTCATGGCAGCAGTAGTGAAGCTAGATCTCTATCCCTTCTCTTAAGCCCCATTGAGTGTGCTTGGCCAAGGAATTGGTTTCTAGCCCCTACGCCCACAAGGCGATGGGACTAGATGAGACCACTTCTAAGGTCAAGTTCCTGAACTCTTTCAAAGAGAGAGGTAACAGGTCTTTTCTTTCCTACATAAGAAGCATGGCTGTTCGATTTAAGTCCACTCTATGCATGCACATAGTCACAACCATTGATAAAATTTTATTTAAACTCCACGATAAGGTGGATTTTTAACTCTCTTTTTTGCATGAATTTTGTAAGGTCCTGTGATATGATAAGAAGAGCCTAAGAAAAGTTAGATGGGACCACTTTTGAGGCTAGAATTATGTACTATGCACAATATGTTGTGAGCAAGTTGTATTAACATGTGGATTTTGTATATGCAGATATTATATTTGGATTTACATGGTGCAGCTACCCTTTAAGAAAGGGACATTCAAAAAGCAAGTGTTATGTTTGAAAGGAAATGGAGCAATGGGATGCCATTGGCAACTTATGGAATGAGAAACTGAAGCCCTCGCTTGGTCCAATTATTGGGTATGCATTTGATGGTGATAGTCGATGAAGGACATTAATGATGTCTGACTATGTAGACAAAAAAGATAGTAGATTTAGGATCAAATGGGATGGATGGCCACGCTCAAGAAAATGATGTTTGTGGGCTACATGATCAAGACTTTGTACATAATGGAAAAACATTAGTCAATGTTCTTGATAAGCCTAAGTGTTAGTTGGCTATTGGCAATGTTTCAATCACCTTAAATCATGTTATTATTGTGATGATGCTTTTTCCATCGACAAGCATATGCTAAGGTAGGAAGATATTAGACAAGATGACCACTAAAATTGGGCCGGAGCTCAAAGGATATGTAGTAGACAAGTGCAATGGTGTTTGGGGGAACTGGCAAATAATGGAATGCATAGAAAAGAGAGGAGCATGTTGGGAAACCAAGCTTACCTTGAAATTGCCGAAGACTACATTGACATCTTTTTGTCTCCACACTTAAGCCTTGTGGACCGAGTCCATCGTGCAGGCAAAGTTTCCTTTTTCTTCCAGATTTGGAGGTCTTGGATTGTTCATCATACACACTATCCTATGTGAATGAATGATTCACAATTCGAGTATATTCTTTCAATAGAATATGAATCTATGTCTCTCAATTTTCATTACTCATTCTTACACTTTCTTTTAAATGAATACTTTATATTCTTTCAAAATAATGTGAATAAATGAAATACAATTTGCATTTTCTCATTCTTGCACTTTTTTTTAAAACAATATTTTATATTTCTTTTAAAAGAATGTTAAAAAATAAAATACCATTATCCGGTAAGGATATAATCTTATGTGAATGAAACATAATTATTGATGAATGAAAATAATCTGATTGTTGTATAACGGTACGTGAATGAATGAAATTTAATATATTGTGTTCTTGAAAGTGCTTTCGACATAATATGTATTGCAGTAATTTCTTTTGCATATGCAAATTAATTTTTTTGGTTTATGTTTTTTCTTGCAGCTTCAAAAGCGTAGTCCACAACAAGATTTGGTCATATGTGATGGAGATACGGAAAGTGCATGCCTCAGTCTCTTTTGTGCAGTGTAAATATTGTGGACACAAGTTCACGGGTGGTTCTACTTGCATCAAGTAACATTTTCTCGGAATTTAGATAGAATTGTTTTATATCATGTATGTCGAATTAAACAATTAAAATCAACATGACACTTATCGCATAAATCCTTATACAAAACAATCTTTAAACAATATCTCATTAAATCGTGCCAACATGGCACATATAAGCTTAAATATTACCAACTTGAATTTTAAATATACAAATAGTATTTAAATAATACGCATTAAATCATGGACTAGAGACTCAATAATAGTATTTTTATAAGTAATCATGTTCAAAAATTCATATTACGAATTGTTCAGGAGAGACTCGGTCATTTGTTGCTGGTCTAAGTCCTTGGTGGGGATTGAGTTGTATGCCGCATCTGGCAACAATATCAAAAACAGCATAAAATTCAGCAGTGCTTGGACGACTGTTTGGTTGTGCAAACTTTCCCTGAACCACAAGTCATCGTAGCCACCTGATTAAAGATTTTGCAGGTCTAGTACTAGTAGATGGTCCGCAAATGTCCATGATCTTCAAAATGTGGTGGGACATTGCATACACATCTTGTGCAATGTCGAAAGGTGGTGCACAGGCACTCCGGAGCGACATGGCAAAATCTTTGAGGGGAAGTTTGCACAGTGTTGGGACTGTTACTAATGCTGGATTATGCTTGCTAGTGCTTGTTGGTGTCATCATTCCCCAATCACAAATGCCCAAATACACTTCCTTAGATGACTTGGAGAAATGTAGCATAATGTTTTGCATATGCAAATCATTGTGTAGGACATTATGTTGGTGCATGTACTGAATAGTGCATACAAGTGCACTTACAATATCAAAAACATGCTGACGGACCCATGGAGCTCTAGCAAGCATTCTCGCATCATCTTTGTGTCCCAGATATGGTCGCTTTTCGTCATGTCGGAGGTAGGTCAGCCATCTTTCTAAGTGATTCCAAAACAAAAATACTATCATTGGATTGTCGTCATGTACTAGACCTATCGCTCGGATGATGCCTGGATGTACGACATTGACCAGGCAAGTGGCTTTCTCCAAGGTTTTTTCCTTCAACACATCAGTAGACACAGAGTGCTTCAGCACCTTGTAGGCATAAATTGTATGGGGATCAAATGGTGTGATGAGAATATTGCACATGTTGATCGTTCCACGTGTGCCTATGCCCACAGCTGCATTGGGTGTAAATCTAACGTCATGTCGTTAAAGCAGTGTGGGTCGCATGGGTGTTGCCACTTGTGCATGTTCATGTAGACCATGTGATGTGGGTGCTGTTGGTGGTGCTTGTGCAGGCAAATATAAAGGCGATAATGATAAAGAGGGCACCCTATCAACACATGCAGATGGATTGTGCATTCCTGGTGTAGGAGAGTATGGAGAGGGAAACTGGTTAGCATGTACAGCAGGAGGCACAAACGGACGTGCAAAAGAAGTTGTAAAATTTGGACATGAATGTGATGGGAGACATGGAACAAGTGGAGGAATTGCTTGTGGGTATGGATATGACAGGGAAACCATGTACAGGAAGAAATTGGAGGACATGGATATGGAAGAAGATGGGTTATGGTGGATGCATTGGTGCATGTGGACGGCATGGCTTCAGTAATGCTTGTGGCTCTATGATGGATACAATGATGCTTGTGGCTATGGTGGTATTTGGGGGTGTGGGTGCATTGTTGGAAGGGAGGACGAGGTAGCTCCTTTGCCTTTGAAACCTCACCATGCATTCTTAATGCATGTGACCCTGGCTTCTACAGTGGGACCCTCCCACTTCGTGTCACAATAGGTGATGTCTCAATCTATTTAATCAAGTCATCGTCGACTATCCAAGGTGAAGTGGTGCATGAATTGATCTACAAATTTTGTTGGAAAAACATATGGAGCTCGTGCATGTAGGGTCCTCACTCCACGCTCTTCATGGTCCTAGCCAGATTTTGTACACCGCTTTCACCATTGTTGAAAGCCGTCTCAATGATGTCCTGCTAATCGACATTCATTAAGAAGTGCACATTCTCATTTGTCAGTACCTCCTTCTGAGCTCGATTGAGATCAAGATGCTACGACTTTCTCTCCTCACCTGTGTGAGCCATCTAGTATGCAACAAGCTGCAACACAAAATTCAAAAAAGAATTCAATGCCAAGTATGATAAAAAACTAAGCAAGCAATGACAATTAACAATGCAAGGAATTCCAAAAAGACCTAGGTATAACCTTTCAACTTAAACTCAACTCATGTTATAGACTACAATAAATCAAATCACCAAAGAATTAGTTATTATGTGACACTGAGTGTGTAACACTGACTAACCATGATCTTCACATCCAACACTAGGCTTCAATTGCAACACACAACTATCAAGGGACAGTTGAGTGCCAAACTAAGTGTCTATGAGCACATCTCATGATATCAAACTTAGAGTGCATCACACAACTCTCAAGAGAGAGGTGAGTGCCAGAATAAGTGTCTATGAAAATATCTCTAAACTTAGACTATATGACACAACTCTCAAGAGAGAGATGAGTGCCATAATAAGCATCTATGAAAACATCGCTAAGCTTAGACTGCATCACACATCTCTCTTAAGAGAGATGAGTGCTAGACCAAGAGATCCTACAAGCAAACATGTCTATCAAAATTGAGACTGCAACACACAACTCCCTCAAGAGAGATGAGTGCCATCCTCAGATAAAAAACAAATCTTTATATAGAAACTGAAACTACAACGCACAACTCTCGCATGAGAGATGAGTGCCAGTCTCAAACATAAATCAAAACAAACATTAATTTAAAAAAAAAGATTACAGCACACAACTCTCGCAAGAGAGATGAGTGCCAGTCTAAAACACACATCTCTCTTAAGAGAGATGAGTGCTAGACCAAGAGATCCTACAAGCAAACATGTCTATCAAAACTGAGATTGCAACACACAACTCCCTCAAGAGAGATGAGTGCCAGCCTCAGATAAAAAACAAATCTTTATATAGAAACTGAAACTACAACACACAACTCTCAGCTTAAACTGCATCACACATCTCTCTTAAGAGAGATGAGTGCTAGACCAAGAGATCCTACAAGCAAACATGTCTATCAAAACTGAGACTGCAACACACAACTCCCTCAAGAGAGATGAGTGCCAGCCTCAGATAAAAAACAAATCTTTATATAGAAACTGAAACTACAACACACAACTCTCAGCTTAGACTGCATCACACATCTCTCTTAAGAGAGATGAGTGCTAGACCAAGAGATCCTACAAGCAAACATGTCTATCAAAACTAAGACTACAACACACAACTCCCTCAAGAGAGATGAGTGCCAGCCTCAGATAAAAAACAAATCTTTATATAGAAACTGAAACTACAACACACAACTCTCGCATGAGAGATGAGTGCCAGTCTCAAACATAAATCAAAACAAACATTAATTTAAAAAAAAAGATTACAGCACACAACTCTCGCAAGAGAGATGAGTGCCAGTCTAAAACACAATACAAAACAAACATTGATTAATAAAAAGACTGTAGCACACAACTCTCGCAAGAGAGATGAGTGTCAATCTAAAACACAATACAAAACAAACATTAATTAATAAAAAAAGACTTTAACACAAAACTCTCACAAGAGAGATGAGTGCCAGTCTAAAACATAAAACAAATATTAATTAATAAAAAAATACTTAACACACAACTCTCACGAGAGAGATGAGTGCCAGTCCACACAAAAGAGAAGAAGTTACATATGAAAGGTGGGTGAGCTGGTAGGTAAGGTAATCTGGCACGTACTCTAAGCAAGTAGGAGGAAGGCAAGGTTAGCAAACAGGTAGCTCAGGTGGCAAGGAAGGCAGGTGGCGGTATTTATACGAATACAAAAAAGGAGAGTGGGTCTTCATATATATTGCATTTATTCATACGAATAAACAGTAGTTATTCGTACGAATAACTTATTCATATGAATAAAATGGGAAAAATGGTTTAAGCGTTTTAAATCGCAAAAAAGGTTAAATTTAGCGTTTTTTTTTTCTAATTAAAAAAAAGGGGCGAATTAATGCAACTTAGCGTACATGCACGCGCACACGCATACACTTACTTTCTTAACCAAGATTACACACACAATTGGGGATTAGAAGTAAGTGTTTAGCCTTATTATCCTCCATGTCCCACATTGATAGTTACCTAACTATATGATATTCCTCTATTACAAAATTAATAGTAGAAAATTCAGGCATGCTTTTCCTTGATAATTTATTTCACTTGGACTTATAAGTTGGCCCTCCCTAATGTTGCTTATGGCAGTGTAGATGGGGAGATAAGGACAAAATAAAGCCTAGTCCCAAGGCACATTATCTTAGTCAGAAAAGGAGGAGTATAATCTTCCTTACACCTTTAGTCCCAGCAAGTAGGTGACTAGTGTCCAAAAAGGCATTTAATGGCATGCCAATCTAAGATGTTGCATCTGCCTTGTGAATCCTTTTCACAATCCTTTGTTGAACTTTCCTTCCTCGGTTTCCCTTGCCTCATGGGCCTTGATCCTTCCCTTCCCTTTCTTTTTGGCCCCTCTCGAACAACCCTTCCTCCTCTCCTCGTGCTAGTTCTCCTAATATATCCAAAATTCCCCATCTTCTTTACACCCTTATAGTACTCTTGCAAGATTCCCTATAGTGCTATTAAATTTTGACCTCACCACAAGGTTTCAACTTATAGTTGGACTACTAAGTATATGGCATGTTGGGGCTTTTCATTATTGCATCCTATGTATGATCATTGCACAGCCACTACGTAAATTTTTTTTCATTTATGAACAAGAGAGTGTTGGAAAATACCTTACAAGAGTTAAGTGGTAGGCCTATGTGGGGAGATTGGTAAGATCAAACAAAGGGATGAGGGAATATGCATGTGCATGCACACACATATGTGTGCACATACATGCGTGCTCTAACACACACTCAAAGAGAGAGAGAGAGAGAGAGAGAGAGAGAGAGAGATTTAAATATCCATACTAAAAAGCAGATTTGATAGCAGACATTTTTAGGCAGAAAAAAGTGGGAATCATAGGGCAATCAAGTTAAGCTAGCTCTAGGTTTTTGCTAATGCACTACCCTCTAGTGAGGCAAGGATGATAAAGCTCCTCTCATTCTTTTCAAAGGGAGCAATGTAAGTGTAGCTTGCAATATTAGTATATGCTACTAAAACCATCTTTCCTATGGAATCTATATGTTTATAGTTAATTACAAAAAATTCACATTCCCACTTCAAAACAAGGCATGCTAGTAAAACCATGTTTCCCAAAGAAACTATATGTTTATAGTTAGTTTATCTATTATGACATTGACCAACACGCTAGCTAACTTTGGGGGAAGCCATTGATTATCATTGATGAAGACTCTGTTGAGAGACCCTGGAACTATGGGGGTGAGCACACATGACAAAAACAAATCCATAATACAACAATTTAGATATTATCTTTATTCAAAATTTGAGAATTGATAAGATGTTAACAAACAAGTTTAACCTCATAAATGCGCTTAAATGGTTCTTTCTCTTCAATTTGAGTGGTTGAATGACTATGTTTTGACACCAAGCTTGAAAGTTATGAGCTTTTGAAAAGTGCACTCCTCATCCCTGAGGTAACCCTAACCCTACAGGGTTCATGTTTATCTTCAAAACAACATAGTGCATAGTGCAGTGTACAATGTACAGCTAACTATCTTGTGCACCTCTCTCTCTCTCCCCAATCCTCCAACATATACATGCATGAGAAGAACTATGAATGTATTGCTTGCTTATCCTCTAGGGTGAGATCATCCGGGTCCCCCATTAAAGAATCAGCCAAGAGTTTGCTTGTATGCTTGCCAAACATGTGTGTGTAATGCAGTCTTCCTTGACACCACAAGCATGATCATACACAGATGCATATAGAGATGCAGTCTCATGAGCTTGAACATATACCTCATGACTGAAAATCTACCTCCTAATCAAGTGCAATATTGTGCATTACACAACATTTGTGTGCCACATACTTGAGCAGTGAGGATATTTTATTCATCAAACATTTCCACTTGAGCTTTAGCCACCCAAATGCATGCTCCACCATAATTTGGGATGAATAAAGTTAAAAGTTGAAGTTCTTCTCCTTGAGAGTAGATGGCACATCATTGGGCACAATGGGCCATGTCTTAAGCCCATATCCATAATTGTCAATGAGTTACTTTCACATCTAGTTTCCCATCCATGAAGTGCTCCCTCCAAGGTAAGCACCTCATCGCACAAAATGGAAGAGGGAAGAATGATGAAGCACCTAATTGTCATTATAGCTCTTGGGCCAACTTGTGAAGACATTAAGGAACCACATGTTGCTATCCACACCCACTTGCAAAGACAAGGTGATGGCCTTACCCTTGTCATACCAATCGCCACGGGTCATATCTATCGCGACTGCAATCATTCCTAGGAACCTTCATCTAAATGTGGGTTGTATCCAAGACTACATTTGAAAGACCCCATAGGTGAAAGAACCCATGCCTCGTGATTCAATCTCTAGGCCAATGTACGAGAGTTAGGAGAGACCCCACGAGCTTGTTAACAATCTCTGAGACACTGGGCTACCCTACCCCAAAGTGCTTGCTGATGTCGATGACCTGCACGCTAGTATTAATATGTAGGCTGAATGCCCACCTATATCTCTATAGCCAATATGTCGCCACTAACCATAGCAAGGGAGAGGGTAAAGGACCTTGTTGCAATTGTCTACCCAACTTTGGGCTTCCTACACAGCAGCAAGTAGTTCAAGGTTCAACAGAGCAAACACTGTTTTACGACAGGCTGTCAATGGGAGCAGCAGGAAGGTGTGTTTGTGGGGTACCATTGTAAAAGCCCGTAGACGCTCTAGGAGAGCAACACATAAACCAGAGTCCCATAGAAGCTCTAGGAGAGCAATACAGGCTGAAGTCTTTTGGAGGTGCCACGAGGAGGTAGGAGAGCAGATTTGGGAAGTCACAGGGGTCCACATCTAGGCAGCACCTTGCTGATAGATGGTGGCACAATTCTGCCCATAATTTGTATATGACTTGGTCCAACTTTGGACAAGAATATATTATTCTTTCTACTCTCTCAATCTCTCTCTCTCTCTCTCTCTCAGAGGCTGCCATGTGGGCAGCGTAGGCAGCATGACCAGGCTGCCACTGGTGGGCTGGATAAACTATGATCAGTGGGCAGAAGGTCCCACATCAAGGAAAAAGGCTTGGATCTGGACCAGTAGCAAGGGCTGCTCAGATATGGGCAGGATTGTAGATATGGGAGGCTGCAGACAATACATTCAGATTGCTCAGCACCCAAGGACCATCTGGAGCAGTGCAAGAGCTGGTCGGAGCAGGGGCCAAACGAGGTGCAGGTGTCAGGACTGCCACGAGGCAGTCAGGCACACAATCTGGGGCCATTTACAGGCTAGATGTAGGTTGGGAGTCTGATGAAAATCCTCAGACTTGGTCGGCCCAGTCTGTGGGAAAGTCCGGTGGTTCTGAAGGGCTAAAACCCTATAAAAGGGTCCGCAAAGGGAACGTTCTCTATTGCACATTGGCAAGCCTCTAGTGCCTCAACTTGGGCTGCCACCACTGCAGCAGGGAGGCCCAGAACAGCAGCAAAAGGCCTTGATCGTTGGCTGCCTACACAGCAGCAAGGAAGGATGGAATCACGTGAGTCCATTGGGCTTCCTACACAGCAGCAAGGAGTTCAAGGTTCAACAGAGCAAACACTGCCTTACGATAGACTGTCGAAGGGAGCAGCAGGAAGGTGTGTTTGCGGGGTACCATTACAAAGCCCATAGAAGCTCTAGGAGAGCAACACAGGCTTAAGTGTTTTGGAGGTGCCACGAGGAGGTAGGAGAACAGATTTGGGAAGCCACAGGGTCCACATCTAGGCAGCACCCTCCTGATACATGGTGGCATACTTGTGCCCATAATTTGTATATGCTTTGGTCCATCTTTGGACAAAAATATATTATTCTCTCTCTCTCTCTCTCTCTCTCTATACACACACACACACACACACACCACATTGTTCATTTACAGTCTGCACCTCTTCTCTCTCTCTACACTAGTACACACCACGGAAAGAAGTTGGACTTGGATTTAGCACAATGTGATTTCTGGAAATTCTCTCTTTGGTTAGATTCCGCTGAGGGGAGCATTGGCATTAGCAAGCAATGTCCACCTCTCTTTTCTAACACCAATCCAGTCTCTACAGTGACACGTCACATAACTTGACTAGGTAGACTGGCTGGTTAACTGCCAATTAAATCTTGCACACTTTCCATGGCTTGGACTGCTGCTCTGAGAATCACCACAGCTTCTCCAGACATCAGGGCCTGTTCCAGCTCACAGCCCATTCAGCATAAATGCTATACAGTAGTATTATTTTTAGAGGCCCACAAGGTTAAGAGGCCAGAATGTGGCAATCACCGCCCTGCGGGAGACGGGTCAAAAGCCTCTCCATGTGGGCATTTTGGGGCCCTGCTATTTCAGCCTCTTCCAGCCAAGCAGGTTCATTCTGATTTGGGCCTGTTGCAGGCTTTTTTTGCAGACTTGGGCAAGGAGAAGAGAGCCGGCATTTTGTGGGAACCATTGCTCACAAATGCCCACGAATGCTCAATAATGGGGCTTGAGCATTGAGGAGAGACGAGTGGGAACGGGATAACTAGCCACTACAGCTAATCACAAGAAGCTAACTATGACCTAGCCCTTGCAAGAATGACAAGCCATGCCCATGAGACCACGACCCCATTGTGTTAAGCTGTGCAGTGTGTAAGAATTCATATTTGCTTGACAATCAATGCCATGTGCAGAGAAACGCTAAGAGGATTCCGATGCTGGAATTTCTCTTCAATATCACATTGAAGTGCTTTGATGACCATTGACATACCTTTGTAAGACTAGGAAAAATCCAATCGTACAAATTCAGATTTTTGTTGTTCTAAAGTCCTAAATTCTACAAGGAAAATAAGAGAGAAAACAAAAGAGAGGAAAAAGAGCTAAACATAAAAAATTTCGAAAAACAAAAGGTAGACATACCTAGCAAGCAAAGAAATGGTTATGTCGTCATCAGTGCCCAAGCACAAGCAGCTATACTAGGCTTCTAAAGACCCACGAAGTCTCTTGGGTAAACCCAGTGCTTACTAAAATACGTCAAAAAACTAAAGGGAAAGAGAAAGAAAACAAGCAATTAAGAAGAAAGGAAGAAGGTGACTAAGCAAAAATAGACAATAAATCAAGAAGCAAAAGAGATCAAAAAAAGGAATAAAATCCCTCTCTCTCTCTCTCTCTTATATTCTCTCATGTATTAATGAAATATAGAGTGACAGAATGAATGAATTATTTACAACATTAAAAACTAACCACTTAGACTTATGTACCGCACTAACCACTTAGACTTATGTACCGCTTCCTACAATAATGCACAATTAAAATCCTCAGAAAGCACATGCATACTCAATTTAACTCTTTTTTTATACTCAAAATCCCCTTGTGTAGAGCACGTGGGAACTTACTTGAAAAGCCTATCACGTCGACCACACAGTTTTATGCTGCAATTTGTTTCAACACCAGTACGGAGTAAACTCCAGGGGTTTATCAGTTTCTGTTTCAGTTCCTTCACTCAAAAGCTTATCACATACAGTGCAACATGCGAATCCAGGGACGTAGAGTAAAAAATCTGTAAGACTTGATAAAAACCAGCGCCTGTGCAACGTCGGAAACGAAGCAACCAAGAAAGGAGACATAACCAGGAGTCAGAATAAAGAACACACTAATTTGTAGCTATAGATCCGCATAAATAAAAATGGAACAATACCGACGGAAAGCCTCTCACAAATAACCAGAATTCTCAAATTTGCTAGAGACTTGTCTGCACATGAAAATGAAATAAGCGTCTCTGATCACTAATTGCAACCCAAACACCTTTATTATAGCGTGATTGCCATTACTCGGCAGCATGATGTTCAAGTGGAGCTGCAGTAATTAGTTGCGAAAGCTTGAGTTAAATTAGTTCCTAGAGAAATACTTCAAATTGACCTGCGATTTTACACTTTGCAAAACACCTTAAGATTAGTTAAAAGGAACCGTTACATCTGCCATGTCATAATGTTTGCATCTATACAGAAGGTGCAAGCTTCCTTAGAAGAAAAGAACGGAAGGTGCAAGTTGCCGCAACGCCGCAGGGGACCCCAAACCCGCTGTATTATAATGGTCTCATCAATTTCTTATTAAGGGTAGTCGTTTCCGGTCTTTCATTTGCCGCTTCTTCATGAATAGTTCGCATTGTCGCCTCCTCTTCTAGTCCTTCTCGTCCGCGCGACGAAGATGAGATATAGTCTGAGAGGAGCATTCCTGCGGGATGGGTTGAGGGAGGGGTTTGGCGGAGGCAATATTATTGCCACGAGGGGGGAAGCGGGTGCAGATGCGTTGCAAAAAGTGGAGGTGTTTGCAGATAGAGGAAGTGCGGGGGCAGCGGGGGAACCATCCGATGGTTTGGATGGTGCAACTGGTGAGGGCGAATCTGGCAAAGGACAAGGCCATTTCTTGGAGCGCCATAGCCAAAGCTGTATTGCTTTTTTTCTCGATCTGTGGGAGAAGATTTGAGAAGACGACTGAAAGCAGAAGAAGGAATTCGACTCGAAACAGTTTGTAAAACACCTCTCTCTCTCTCTCTCTCTGTCTCTGTCTCTGTCTCTCTGCCCGTCTCGCCCCCTCTCTCTCTCTCTCGAAACACTTTGTAAACCCTCTATAAACCAACCCCCCCTTCTCTCTCTCTCTCTGCCTCTCTGCCCGTCTCGCCCCCCCCGCTCGCTTCCTTCTCTCTTTCTTTCTTTCTCTCTCTCTCTCTCTCTCTCTCTCTCTCTCTCTCTCTCCCCCTCTCACTCCCGTGCAAGATCTGAGACGATGTTATGCGACGAACGATTTGTGGCAGCAGATGAGCACATCTCTCTCTCTCTCTCTCTCTCTCCTCCTTGTCTCTCTCTCTCTCTCAACTCTCCTCTTCCTACATCTAATACCAGATAGCCTCCACGCCTGCCTTACAAAAACCTCAACCTCTCGCCTCCAAAAGACTCAACATTCGATATGAAGTTGGTTGAAATGCATTGGTTTCCATATGAGTGTGGGAATAGACTCAACCTTCTATACTATCTATACTTCTATATTATATTATCTATCTATATTTCTATATTTTATTTCTTAAGCCAATGTGGCAAGATTGTGGAGGCTTGGGAACAAAGGAGGGAGGTTCGGAGGAGGCTTGGAGCAAATGTGGAGCTTTGAAGAGTTCGGTGGAGGTTCAGAGCGCCACGTGGAGGTACACGACTCAGTGGAGCTCTACATAGCGAGGTGGCGAGCCGTGTAGCAGAGCAAAGCAGAAGTGGGGCGTAGAGCAAAGCAAAGTAGAAGTGGGTCAAAAACCAACAGGCAAACGACAGCGGGCAAAGGACTAGCGGCGAATGGATAAGAAACTGGCGTATTACTTGAATGTCAATAGTCGGAATCGTAGTCGAACATCGAGAGACAATAAATTTTAAAAAACTTGCCAATGTGACCGTGAGAGGATCTGTGTGTGTCCTTGAGCAAGATGATTCCAACATTCTCAAATCGTTAAGTAGACTCTGGAGAGCAAAAAAAGACAACTATCATTAGAGAAAGTCCGAAGTACAGCACGTAACATTCTCACTCGCCACTTAGCCAACATTCGTGCCTCTCCAACCTCGCGAAAATGGGAGTTTGATCAATGTAGTAAGTTGAGCTTTTAGGCTTGTGAGAGTAGAGCATAAGGTCACATGAGGCTTTCCAAAGTTTCACATGCCAATAAGCCCAAACTTGCAAATCAAGTAGACCATCTCTTCAAATAGAATAGGTTTGAAACGTTTATATCGTCTTCTTATTTTGAAAAGCACCTATACTCTTTTAGTGCTTTAGTCAAAAGCTTAGCTTTTACATCAAACCAAATCAAAGGAGATAAGGGCTTAGATTCATGACACGTGGCTCAAGGGGGTGTGAGAAAACCCAAATATCTCCCTAGGTTGCCTGCCATAAATAAGTATATTTATATTTATTTATTTTTTTAATATATATATTTTTATTTATTTATTTATATTTATGAGAGAGAGAGAGAATATATAATATAAAATATAGATATAATTGTGTGTGTGTGTGTGTGTGTGTGTACAGAGAGAGAGAGAGAGAGAGAGAGAGAGAGCTAGAATGAGAGAGAGAGAGATAGAGAGAGAGAGAGAGAGAACGGGGGGGCAAGCAAGCGAGACAGGAGCAAGAATGAGAGAGGGGGGAGAGAGAGAGAGAGAGAGAGAGAGAGACAGAAACAGAGAGAGGGGGGGAAGGGGGGAGAGATGAGAGAGAGAGAGAGAGAGATAATATATAATAGATAATATATTATCTATTATATTTTATATAATAGATAATATATGGTATATTATATTTAATATATGTATATATATATATATATTTATTTATATACATCTCTCTCTGTATATTTTTCATTATATATATATAGGAGAGAGAAAACAAAGAGAGAGAAAGAGAGGAGAGAGAGAAAAGAGAGAGAGAGAGAGACTCACAGAGAGAGAGAGGAGTGAGAATGAGAGAGAGAGAGAGAGGGGGGGCGGAGATGAGAGAGAGAGAGAGAGAAAGAGAGAGAGGAGGGGGAGAGAGCGAGAGATAAGAGAGAGAGTTAGAGAGATAGAGATGAGAGAGAGAGAGAGAGAGAGAGAAAGAGAAGAGCGAGAGAGGGAGTAGAGAGACGAGAGAGAGAGAGAGAGAGAGGCGGAGAGGGAGAGGGAGGGAGAAGGAGGGAGAGAGAGAGAGAGAGAGAGAGAAAGAAGAGCCAGAGAGTGAGAGTAGAGAGAGAGAGAGAGAGGGGGGGGGGGGGGAGAGGGAGGGAGAGAGGGAGATAGATAGATAGATAGATAGATATTAACGTCTCTAAAAGGCCAAACGGCCTATGAGACTAAAACAATTGATACATCTGCTAGTGTTGTCTCATCAAAGAGAACAACAAAATAAATAAGTTGAAAGCTGAGAGTTACTAAAGGTTCTGATAGTCAAAGGGACTGCAAGTGACCCAAAACTAATGAAATACCAAGCAAGTATTACTAAAAAGTACCAATTGGTCAGCATAGGCAGAAAACTAATCAATAGAAAGGTTGCACTCTTCTTATGTCAAAAATCCCTATCATGGGAAGCTCTAGGATCTCATAACTCGGTGCCACACGTTTTCGGTGTTTGGCAATGACGGCACGGATCCAATGAAGGTATGGATGCCAGGCGCAGGGTCTTGGGGGCCTGGGCCTCCGTGACCTGTATATGGCGATGGCTCGATCCAAAATCACACCACTAGAGTGTGGCAAGCTACCTATGTGTGATAAGGTGGTGGTGGCACCAGGGGTTTTTGATGGCAGGGAGGACATAAAACTAGCTGAGGTGCTGGCAATGAAGAAGTCTCTGAGTGTACTTTGTCTGGGTGGGGCTGGTCTCGGCTGTCTATCTCCCAACAAAGTCTCTCTGGGACCCTACGGAGCGAACCAAATCCCTCTCTGAATAGATAGTGATATCATCCTCGGATTTCATAATATACCATGCATCTACATACATAATGCTCCTCTGTCTCCTGAGGGCCTGTGTGGGTGTTTCTCCCTATCTCTATCCTCAATTGATGTGATGAGGTTCGAATCTGGCCAATAATACTACGTAGCCCATGAGATAGGTGTGTGTCCATGTATGCTGGCCTGGCTATAAGTTCATTTGGAGATAAATGCCCCACAGAGAGAGAGAGAGAGAGAGAGAGAGAGAGAGAATACGAGGGGAAAGAGAGAGAGAGAGAGAGAGAGAGAGAGAGAGAGAAGAGAGAGAGGAGCGATAATGCGAGAGAGAGAGAGAGAGAAGAGAGAGAGAGAGGAGTGAGAGAAGAGAGAGAGAGAGAGAGAGAGAGAGAGAGAGAAGCGAGAATGCGAGGGGGGAGAGAGAGAGAGAGACGGGGGGCGAGCGAGAGAGGAGCAAGAATGTGAGAGAGAGAGAGAGAGATATATATAAATATATTTATATTTATATTTATTTATCTATATCTATATTAAATATGTACTATGTATATATATAAGAATAATAAGTTAACCCCTTAAGGAGGGGGTCTTGAAACTTGGAATTTCAATTCTTTAAATTAAAGAATTTTTAAGATCCCACCTTGAGACCCTATGGAGCTGATCTCTAGCCTGTCGTAGATAGGTCAGGTTACTCGTAGATATGAAGTTGCTTAAGAAGAGTTCCTTTCTTTGAAATGCATTGGCTTCCACATGAGTGTGGGAAAAGACTCAACCTTACATTGAGTTTTCCCATGCTTGAATTTCATCTATTGGCTTCTAGCACATGAGTGTGGGAAAAGACCTCAACCTTCTATATGAATTTGCTTTAGTTTTTCCCATGCTTGAACTTCATCTTTATACTCTTGTGGGTGACATTGAACACTAAAGGAACTCATCTTCTTGCAAGAAGATGAGTTCCTTTCTTTGAAGTTGTTAGTGTTCAATGTCACCCACAACATGCACATTGGCTTCCACATGAGTGTGGGAAAAGACTCAACCTTCGATATGAAGTTGCTTCAAATTTTCTCATGCTTCAACTCATCTTTATGTCCCCATCATTGGTTTCATCAACTGAAATGAGGTCAAACACTCCCGCTAGCATTGCACAACTGGGCCAAGTCTTCATGTCTCTTCAAGTCACTTGTTTGGACTTACGATTCTTAGGAAAATGTTTCCCTCAATCAATCGTTGATTCATGTGGGGGACTTGCTCCTCGCTGCCACTTTGCAGCATATATGGAGGTATGCTAGGGCACTCTATAAAGGACCTTACCAAATGGTGAGCCGCAACATTACTGCCCATGAAATCAATCGTGGCATCGAGCTATATACACTCTAGCATCCTTGCCATCTCAAGAACAAGGTGCTTTTCTATCCCAAAAACTTGTTTGATGATGTTGCATGGACCAATGGTACACAAGCCCTTAGGTATGTAAGTTCAAGGCACATTAAGTGTGAGCTTTAAAGATGTTTTTTTGAAATTTTAAAGTGAGAACTTCTAAAAATTTATATATTTTTAAGTGGAACAAAAGGGGCAAGGGGAGAGAAAGTATTAATCCTCCCTCATGCAGTCCCTATTCTGCCTCTCTATGTAGCCCCCCCCCCTTTCACCACTCTTCTGCCTCTCGACGCAAGCCCCTTCCCCCCTTTGCCTCTCCAAGCATCCCCCTTCTTCACCCCTCTCGTGCCCATTGCCTCTTACCCCATGCGGCTTGTGTGTTAGGATCTTTTGTGAGCAGATGTGGCAAGCCCCGTAGGAATGAGCA
This sequence comes from Dipteris shenzhenensis, assembly GCF_047967505.1. Lineage (NCBI taxonomy): Eukaryota > Viridiplantae > Streptophyta > Polypodiopsida > Gleicheniales > Dipteridaceae > Dipteris > Dipteris shenzhenensis. The sequence continues at coordinate 34,902,617 of NC_141627.1, forward strand.
TCTGCTAGAGAGTGGTGTGAGTGTTTGCTATTTGTGAGCTTTCTTGATTGAATACATTTCGATTTTTGTGGTACAATTTTCTGTTTAACTTTCTCTACTAGCATCTTGTGTGGTCTACAAATTTTTGTTTACTTTCTTACTAGTATATGATCATTGCATGCAACTATATTCTCCATTTGCCAAGATTCATCCCTCTGCTTGCTTTTCCATTACTCTACCTCTCCTTCTCTCTCACCTACCTTCACCTTTGATCTCCACCTCTCTCATAAAGCTTGCTTTCCTATCCTTTTCTATTTTGCTTGGTGATGGATGGTTCCCTTTGGTTCTTGGGTGAGAGGCCATTGTTAAGACAAAGTCGCAAAAAGATCTTGATTTGGAGTTAAATTGCAAAAGTTATGATTGTTTTAGTGGTATCAAATATTTTTTGGCAGTTTTCCTCATTCTTTGCTTCCAACTATTCACATTCTTTTGCCTCTACTATCCAACACTCCCTCCATTTTACACCTTCCCTTATTTCTTTTGACTATATTTTCTTTCCTTCACTCTTCCATCCTTCAATCTTTCCTTCGCTCTTCCATCCTTTCTTCTCCACTCTCTTCCCTATCCTATTACCCTCTTCCTCTCTGAAAGTTGCATACGATAGTTTTGTCACCTATCCGCTATCCTACTAGAGATTTCAAATGACTTTAAGCTTTGAGAAGCTTTGGACTTACAAAAATTATGATAATTGTGACCACCCTCCTCTCATATGGTTAGTTTATAGTGTGCTATAGAACCTCTTTCATTTTTTCTCCTCCTCCTCCCTCTAGGAATCCATTTTGCTTCTAAAAATTTGAAACCTAGATGCTTCAAAAGACTTCCCTGATAGAGAGAATTACTTGAGTAGAGGCCATGCTGCTACCATAAATGCATCCATAGAAAGAATGATGAAGAGAAGAAAGAAAGGTACTAAGAGAAATTAGGAATAAAAGAAACGAGAGAGACAAACTATAGTACTTGGTGGATGTGAATTGGACTAACGGATCATTCCACATGCATGCATGGTCATTTTTCTATCTTATCTGATTATGAAAATTTCAAGATCTTGTGAGCTCTACCCATCATAAGAAAAGCATAGGTAGTATGTGCTCTTAATTATTTGTAACACATGTATGATAAGTTGATTCATGTTATGGATGTAGTACCACTTGAAGCTTTGGAGAGTTTTCAAGATACTCTTCCTAAAATTCCCTTGTTGTACACTTGATATTGCAATGATGGGTTTCCATTGAAGGGTACTTGTGTGAAAACCTAGTGGTCCATGTGGGGGCTAGTTAAGAGGAAAGCATGGCTACTTTTCATGTGTTCATAAGATAAGAACTACTTTGAACCTTCCAAAGATACCATATATCCCACAAGGATAGGGCGGAGTATAGTTGTTAGAGATACTTTTGGTATCCTTGGAGGGTCTAGTCTTGAAATAGTATGCCTCTATCATACCATCAATTTGCTAATTAAGAAGATGTAACTTTCCATTGAGACAATAGTGCGATTTGCTTTGATATATGCTTGTATACAAAAGGTTTCCAACATCATGACATAGTTGATTGAGCGCCTCATGAAAATGAATATCATTGGTGGTCAAGAAAGACGCTCAAGCACTTTTCAATGGTGGCAGTTTGTAGATGTCTAATGCTAGCTTTGTGATGGGTAATTTGTGAATGAGATCTAACCAAACCAAAGATAACTACCACTAATTGGATTGGTTCTAAACACTTGGTACTCTAGAGCTCAACTTGTCTATGATTGAGGAGCCATGTACACTCGTGGAAGTGCCCATTTTTTGGATTACGAACTCCAAGTTGTATAAATTCTTTTCCTATACTATAAAAATGTATTTGCATGGAGCTACACTAATTTGTAGGAAGTTCCTCCCAGACTTTGCTAGCATTGGATTCCATTAGTATCATACGCTAAGTTGGCTCATCAGCAAAGATACAGAATGATCCAAATTATGCCAGGCAATGCAAAGTCAATCTTGACTAATTATCCAAACATTTTTCATCTATGTAATTAATTGGGGTGATGGATTATTTCCAATCATGGTGGTGCCAAAAGAATGGGGAACTTTGAGTTTGTGTAGATGACAAGAAGCTTAATGCTCAAAAAGTGATGGATCCTTTTTTGGTCCTATTTACTAATGGAATACTTGACAAAGTCATAGGCCACAAGATGTACTTGTTCATGGATGATTATAGTGACTTAGGCCTTTCCCCCTCCTACAATAGAGGATACAGTGCCCATGTAGGAAGAGGAGGACATGGAGGTGGTAATACTATGAGAAGTGAAAGGGAACCCTAAAATGATAGAGAAGATCAAAGACACCGTGTCGACAAAGGCTAGCAACAGGTAGAGGCTGGAGAGGTGGGATGTTCTCCTTGCACTCCCTTCCCAAAAGAGAACTCTGATATCTCCTATTCGGGAAGAGAAGTTGGTGAAACAAGATCACTCACCCCTCATGGCGGAGAAGGCAGTCTATGAGAATTAAGCAACAATGCTGTCGACAAAACAAGGACCAATACTCTGGAAGAGAACACACTCTAATGCAAGAGAAAATCTTCAGAGAACAAATGAACGAGAGGTTGATGAAGCCACTAAAGTCCCGAAAGAAACAAACGGGACATAAGCCCCACAAACTCAATCCACAAGAACTGGAGTGAGAGGCGGCCACTAGAGAGGACCATGCACACTTTAGGAAGCGAACTCTTAACCTGGTCGAGCAAAGATGCCTCTTGACTCATGTACTCATGTCAGTGCTATGCTAGTTAATGAACTCCTTCTTGAGTTTATGGATTGACTTAGCACAAATGCGTTGGTCGATTTTCTATGGAATTAGACCTCCCTTAACTATGATAGAAACTTGGATTCTAACAAACTGTGTGATGAAGGGTCTAGTTGTCACAAACGTTAGATTCCTCAGAAAGGGCTATTTTGTCTTCTTGTTTGAATGAGCGATTATGGATGCAAGAGCCTTGCATCATGGTCTGCGGACTATCTGTGGGCAAATGTAGGCCGAACACACTTATAAACTCTTTATCTTCAGCAATAATATAGGAAATATAGAAAAGCTTAATAAGAGGTAGTTGTGCGACTACTAATGAGGCCCGTACGCAAGTTAGTAAGAAACTACCATATGTAGGAAGTTACATGTTCAGCTCATATGTGTGTAGTGCATTATTCCGAATGCGGATATGCTACTTCTTATTGGACTATGTTTTGTCTAGTCTTATGTCTATTCTCTATATGTTGTAGTGACAGACACATTTATAATACAAGGCATATGCAGTTGTTTGCCTTAATTGGCTATCTATGTTTTTGAGTTGATGTATTCTCTTTCAGAAGTTCTGAATGTATTCTTGATGATGCTATATTTCTACTAACAAGTAGATTTTGGGATTTAATCTCTACCTGTTACGCTGGCGATCCTACAAATAAATTGGGCATTTCGACCGAATGTGGCAAAGGAGTTAAAAGACAACGAAGGCAGTCACCATGTTGAAGCCGCATAATTTGCAAATGGTCTACCCGCCGCAAGGGGATAGATAATTAGAACATAAGAATCGAATCTTAAAACAGTTCTTAATCCAATCGGTTACGTCAAAACAATCCGTGCCTACAAGCGATCCGACCCTGCAAAGCAATTAAACACTTTTGATTGTGAACATGAAAAGAGAGAGTATATGGCTCCTTAGTGCAAATGCTGTGAAAACGGAGTGCATGTGGTAGAATGCGCACACACAACGTCCAGTCTATGGAATGAGCGTTCAATACTTGCAGGGAGAAATTAATATGCTCTATCGTGCTCTCTAGGCACTAAGGATCCTCCAACAGGCAACTTTGAATGGTGGGAATTGTGAAGCACTTCAAGTGATCATCAGGTATGTGTGGGAACTAATCTGAGATTTGCAGCAGAGGAGGCAAGAAATCATTGCAGGAGAAATCATGGATGGAAATGTCGGGGAGCATTGAGGCTTGCGCAAACAATTTAATTTGCAGACCGAAAGGAGGAGTCGAGCAATCTCATAGAATTTTCATGGAGGGATGTCAAACACAAAGGAAATGGAGTCATCTCCTCGACGTATCAGTCGTTTATACTTTACAAGGGCTCGAGCAAGGGGTCCTAAAGATACAAATGAAGAAGGTCTTGGCAAAATGTTTGGAATGCCAAAAGAGGTAGGAGAACCATCCGAAATCCAGCCAGAGGTGGATGAAACTGCCCCGAGTTCGAGGATGAAGACTAGGTCCCTGGTAACACAATGTTAGTTGAAGATCCTTCCACTAGTTTTGGAGGAAGTTTAGAATACCAAGATGTAGTCAATGCAGAAAATCTTACGTGATCTCCATTAGAAACCTTCATTCGGGCAACTTTTGGGTACCATGCAGCATTTGGGCTGTATGTAGGAGCACAAAGGCAATTGTTTCATCCACTCTCGAGCAAACCCCGCCAAAGGAGAGCAAAACCAATAGTTCCAATCAACCCAGCAATCAACATGCAGAACCCCAGAGTCCGCTCGGCTAAATTCAGTGGCAAGACAAAACAAGACCCTGATAGTCACATTGGGCAATTTCAGACCCAATGGGTAGCAAGTGGTTTCAAAGGTCAGCTTGGCAATGCGGTAAAGAAGGAACAATTGGTAGCAACTTTGGTGGGCAAGGCCATGAGTTGGTTCATTCAATATGGTATGAATCACTTTCCGGATTACGATGCTTCAAAACAAGCTTTTCTGTCAAGGTTCAGACAAGAGAAAACACCAAAAGCAATACTCAAGAAGCTTCGACAATTGAAACAGAAGAATTTGTTGGTAGAAGACTATGCCCAGAAGTTCCAAAATCTGAACCAAAGGCTAGCCACCGCTCATGGAGGAGCAATTGGGGGATTATTTCTACAAGGGGTTAAATAAGGAATTGAGAAGTGCTGTTGTGGAAAGGGATACATTAGTAGGAGACAATGACTTCGACAACATGGTAACACCTACACGTGTAGAACAAAGATTTGGCATGACCAAAAGCAAGTCAAAGAAGGGTTAAAGAAGGTTGCAGAGGAGTCAGATTCAGACATAGATTTAGACGAAGACTCTGACACCAATAGTGAGGGTGATAATGCAAAATCTGAGTCCGATGAGGACGATTCGGATGCTTTGGATGATGAGGACATGAAGTCCAAGAGAAAAAGAAAGAAGGAATCCAAGAAGGGAAAGTCCAAGAGGAGTTCCAAGTCAAAGAAGAAGGCAAAAGCTTCCTTAGGGGATGAGGTTAGAAAAAGATAAAAAAGCATTTGAAAAGTATGGGGCTATCAAAAGCCGGGTCATCTCAGAAAGCTCAATGTGAGTGCTATTTCAACCGAAATCATGACAGTGCCAATTGCTGGTACAATCCGAATTATAGGGGGCGATTGCCTCCTCACATGCAAGCTGCTATAGCAGCGACACAACCACCTACAGCTAATCAAGTAGGGGTGAATGAGAATGCTACCAGACAAGAAGACTAGCATATCAGAATTGGGGAAATAATCCTCGACAAGCCAATACAAGTAATGATGCACAGATTGTGGAAAAGATGGACACCGGCAAGGTCCAGGATGTGAACTCTCATGTAAACACCGCAATGAGGGGGGCATTCTGATTATATAGTACTAGACTCGATCACAAACACAGAATCTGCCTCGTCCACCACCAGCCCAAGCTAATGCTGTGATCATATAGATCGAGCATAATGGGGTAGAGGAAGGACTGGTGAAGGTGAAGCAGACGACGCTAGCAAAAGAGAAGAAGGATATGGAGCCGATACTAGCCGTTTTATGTGATTATTCAGGGTGCAAACAGGAGAGTGACATGTCAGACGGACAAAGTGATCATGCACCACTGGCTGTAACAAGGTCTAAAGGACCAATCCCGAAGGAAGAGAGTGTGCCAATGGCAGACAAATGCAAGCACCCAATTGATTGGGATGAGCAAAAGAAAGTTCAACATGAGGTTCTTAAAGCTTTGGATAAGGTAAATGCAGATAAAAAGGTTAGGTGGGCATTGATAGACACCACACAACCTAATCTACCACAGTAAAGATTGATGAAGTGGTACAACTAGCAGAGAAAAAAGTACAGCCTCAACGTGCAAAGTCAGCATTGATTGAGGAGGAACCAAAGGAAGATCAAGGTGACAACAAACGGAGCATAATGCAACCTGAGTAATCAGATAAGCAAGATGAAAGCCCGAAAATAAACATTCCAAAAAAGGAAGGGGCTTGCAAAGAGGCTCAGCCGAGGACTGATGTACTTAAAGAATCAAAAAATGAGGTTATATGGGAACAAGAAGAATTCTTTCACAGCTTTCTCAAGGCTAAGATCAATATCACATTGGACCACCTTCTTAATCTGGTACCAAAATTCAAAGCACAATTGTTGGCTAAGTTGTCACTTGACATGGGGAGCCTAATAAATAAGGCGAAAAAGGAAGAGGGGGAGTCTTTGGAAGTTGATCCAGTTGTTAATGTAGTGCAGATTGAGGATGTAGACTATACTGTACCACTTATTCAGGTGGAATATAAGTCGCAGATGATACCAGAAGTCCTGTTAGATGGACGGTCGGGTGTGAACATTTTGTTCGAATACCTTTATAGCAAATTCTATCTTAATGTATTAGAGCCAGCTCCTTTTCAGGTGAAGATGACGGACTCAAGGAGGGTCCAACCTTTGGGAATTCTGAAGAATCAGCAGATTGGAGTTTGTGGATTGACGTTTATGGTCAATTTTGTTGTCCTCAGATTGGAGGGAGATGAGCAATATTATTCTATGTTACTTGGCAGGCCATGGTTTTGGGTAGCCAAAGATCAAGTAGGATTGGGGGGCCGATAGGGTGACCATTAGAAAGGGAAAGAAGAAATTTAAAATGGCAATGGTTCCAACAAGGAGTGTACCGAAAAGGGTTCAGCCCTTGGCAACTGAAGGCATTAACATGGTGGCCGAAGTGGAAGATGATGAGGAGGAATGGTTCCTCAAAAGAAATCCATCTCTTGTGCCAATTTTTGAAGTGGATGTGCTGAGTATTCTTGATCAATAAAAGAGTCTTGCAATGGACAGTTTTCCAGCAATGGAGATGTCCGCAGTAGAGAAAACACCAAAAGCAATACTCAAGAAGCTTCGACAATTGAAACAGAAGAATTTGTTGGTAGAAGACTATGCCCAAAAGTTCCAAAATCTGAACCAAAGCTAGCCACCGCTCATAGAGGAGCAATTGGGGGATTATTTCTACAAGGGGTTAAATAAGGAATTGAGAAGTGCTGTTGCGGAAAGGGATACATTAGTAGGAGACAATGACTTCGACAACATGGTAGCACCTACACGTGTAGAACAAAGATTTGGCATGACCAAAAGCAAGTCAAAGAAGGGTTAAAGAAGGTTGCAGAGGAGTCCGATTCAGACATAGATTTAGACAAAGACTCTGACACCAATAGTGAGGATGATGATGCAGAATCTGAGTCCGATGAGGACGATTCGGATGCTTTGGATGATGAGGACATGAAGTCCAAGAGAAAAAGAAAGAAGGAATCCAAGAAGGGAAAGTCCAAGAGGAGTTCCAAGTCAAAGAAGAAGGCAAAAGCTTCCTTAGGGGATGAGGTTAGAAAAAGATAAAAAAGCATTTGAAAAGTATGGGGCTATCAAAAGCCGGGTCATCTGAGAAAGCTCAATGTGAGTGCTGTTTCAACCGAAATCATGACAGTGCCAATTGCTGGTACAATCCGAATTATAGGGGGCGATTGCCTCCTCACATGCAAGCTGCTATAGCAGCGACACAACCACCTACAGCTAATCAAGTAGGGGTGAATGAGAATGCTACCAGACAAGAAGACCAGCATATCAGAATTGGGGAAATAATCCTCGACAAGCCAATACAAGTAATGATGCACAGATTGTGGAAAAGATGGACACCGGCAAGGTCCAGGATGTGAACTCTCGTGTAAACACCGCAATGAGGGGGGCATTCTGATTATATAGTACTAGACTCGATCACAAACACAGAATCTGCCTCGTCCACCACCAGCCCAAGCTAATGCTGTGATCATATAGATCGAGCATAATGGGGTAGAGGAAGGACTGGTGAAGGTGAAGCAGACGACGCTAGCAAAAGAGAAGAAGGATATGGAGCCGATACTAGCCGTTTTATGTGATTATTCAGGGTGCAAACAGGAGAGTGACATGTCAGACGGACAAAGTGATCATGCACCACTGGCTGTAACAAGGTCTAAAGGACCAATCCCGAAGGAAGAGAGTGTGCCAATGGCAGACAAATGCAAGCACCCAATTGATTGGGATGAGCAAAAGAAAGTTCGACATGAGGTTCTTAAAGCTTTGGATAAGGTAAATGCAGATAAAGAGGTTAGGTGGGCATTGATAGACACCACACAACCTAATCTACCACAGTAAAGATTGATGAAGTGGTACAACCAGCAGAGAGAAAAGTACAGCCTCAACGTGCAAAGTCAGCATTGATTGCGGAGGAACCAAAGGAAGATCAGGGTGACAACAAACGGAGCATAATGCAACCTGAGTAATCAGATAAGCAAGATGAAAGCCCGAAAATAAACATTCCAAAAAAGAAAGGGGCTTGCAAAGAGGCTCTGATGATGTACTTAAAGAATCAAAAAATGAGGTTACATGGGAACAAGAAGAATTGTTGCACAGCTTTCTCAAGGCTAAGATCAATATCACATTGGACCAACTTCTTAATCTGGTACCAAAATTCAAAGCACAATTGTTGGCTAAGTTGTCACTTGACATGGGGAGCCTAATAAATAAGGCGAAAAAGGAAGAGGGGGAGTCTTTGGAAGTTGATCCAGTTGTTAATGTAGTGCAGATTGAGGATGTAGACTATACTGTACCACTTATTCAGGTGGAATATAAGTCGCAAATGATACCAGAAGTCCTGTTAGATGGACGGTCGGGTGTGAACATTTTGTCCGAAGACCTTTATAGCAAATTCTATCTTAATGTATTAGAGCCAGCTCCTTTTCAGGTGAAGATGACGGACTCAAGGAGGGTCTAACCTTTGGGAATTCTGAAGAATCAGCAGATTGGAGTTTGTGGATTGACGTTTATGGTCAATTTTGTTGTCCTCAGATTGGAGGGAGATGAGCAATATTATTCTATGTTACTTGGCAGGCCATGGTTTTGGGTAGCCAAGATCAAGTAGGATTGGGGGGGCGATAGGGTGACCATTAGAAAGGGAAAGAAGAAATTTAAAATGGCAATGGTTCCAACAAGGAGTGTACCGAAAAGGGTTCAGCCCTTGGCAACTGAAGGCATTAACATGGTGGCCGAAGTGGAAGATGATGAGGAGGAATGGTTCCTCAAAAGAAATCCATCTCTTGTGCCAATTTTTGAAGTGGATGTGCTGAGTATTCTTGATCAATAAAAGAGTCTTGCAATGGACAGTTTTCTAGCAATGGAGATGTCCGCAGTTCCAATTTCGGACAGTTCCAGTCCGAAGGAAGCCCAAGAAGAAGGCAAAGAAAAGAAGTCAGATGGAGTTTATGAAGACCAGTGGGATGTTGATGATGAGAAGGAGGAAGTTTACATTAAAACAGATATTCAAGCAATCATTAAAGCTAAAACAGCATTTGAGGATCACTTGAGGAAGTGTGCAAGAGTACAGGAGGATGATTTAACTGAGATGAACCTTGAAACAGAACAAGATCCAAAGTTGGTGCATGTTAGTGCTTTGTTAGATGCAACTTTTTCTGAAGCTTTACATAAATTGTTATTGGAATTCAAGGATGTGTTTGCTTGGCATTACACGGATATGAAAGGGGTTGATCCATCTTTTTGCCAACATATAATTAATTTGAAGAAAGATGCTGTCCCAGTGGTTCAGCAAAGATATAGAATGAATCCAAACTATGCTCAGAGGGTGAAGGAGGAAATTGATAAGTTACTCAAGGTGGGGTTCATTTACCTAGTGGATAAGGTAACTTGGCTTTCACCTATAGTCATAGTACCTAAGAACAATGGTAAGCTTAGAGTATGTGTTGATTACAGAAAATTAAATGCAGCAACAATATTAGACCCTTTTCCATTGCCTTTTTGTGACACAATGCTTGATGCTATGGCTGGTCATGAGATGTATAGTTTCCTTGATGTTTTCAGTGGCTACAATCAGATAAGGATGCCTCCAAAGGACAGAGATAAGACATCTTTCATAACGGAGTGGGGAGTTTTTGCTAGTAATGTTATGACTTTTGGTCTTAGGAATGCACTCCCCACATTTGAGAAATGGATCCAGGAAGTTTTTGCTCCTTACTTGACTACTTTTATCAGAGCTTTTCTTGATGATTTTTTGTGTTCGAAAAAAAGAATGAGCATTTGCAGCATCTGAGGTTACGCCTTGAAAGATGCAAAATTGCACAACTTAGCTTAAATCCAAAGAAGTGTGCTTTTGCTATAAAAAGGGGTGTCTTGTTGGGACATATAATTTCAAAAGAAGGTATGACCATAGCCCCATGAAAGGTGGAAGTCATTCAAAACGCCCCTACATTGAGAACTTTGAAGCAACTATCACGCTTTGTTGGGCAGATTAAATGGCACAACAGATTTTTACAGTATCTGTCTCATGTTTGTGTACCGTTGACAAAGATTACCAAGAAGGGAGAATTGTTTACATGGGAGGAACCACAATAGAGGGCTTTCATTTTATTAAACAAAATGTCATTTGTAGCACCTATCCTTAAACCACCTAATTGGAAGTTGCCATTTCACATTTTTGTGGATGCTTTAGATGTGGCTATTAGAGCAGTGTTGATGCAACAATTTGTTAAAGACTGGTTTCAACCCATATACTATGACTCGAAGAGAAGCATTGGGAATGGTGTATGCTCTCCAGAGATTTTGACATTATCTGTTGGGAAATAAAGTGGTACTATATGTGGATCATCAAGCTCTTATTTATTTGGTGAACAAACCACAATTGTCTGGCCAACTAGCTAGATGGATATTATTACTTCAAGAATATGATTATGACATTGTTCATACACCAGGTAAACAACATGTTGTTGCAGATTATTTAAGCTGATTGCTGAATGGTGAAGAACCTTTGGGGGTTCAAGATGATTTACCTTATGCTCATTTATTTTCTATCAGTACAGAGGAAGGGCAGGATTGGTATGATCGAATGTTGCTGTTTTTGATAGATGGGGTGGTACCTCAGTCATTGTCCCAAGATCAGAGAAATAAATTTACGCTACAGAGTAAACCATTTCTGCTAATAGCTGGAGTGTTGTATATGAGAGGCATTGATCAGGTGATCCAGAGGTGTGTCCCAGATTATGAAAGAAAAGCTATTTTGATGGAAGCACATGCTGGAAGTTCAGGAGGTCACTATTCGGGTGACATCACTGGGAAAAAGATACTCCAGGCCGATTTGTGGTGGGCCTATACTCTTGAAGGATGCTCATGAATTTGCCAAGACTTGTTTACCTTGTCAATGAGATGGAAGACCGATAGATGCAGATAGAATGCCACATCAATCTATACTACCTTTAGGTCCTTTCTAGAAATGGGGGCTTGATTTTATGGGTCCTATTAAACCTCCTACCATGTATACTAGAAACAAGTATATTCTGGTGGCTATGGATTACTGTACAAAGTGGGTGGAAGCAATTTCTTTGAGGGATAATACACCTGCAAGCATAGCTAAGTTTCTCTATTATAATATTATGACTAGATTTGGGTGTCCAATTGAGATAGTATCTGATCAGGGAGTTCATTTTTTGAATAAAGTGATGAAGAAGCTAACAAGCTTACATATAATTGTGCATAAGAAATCAACTACGTATTATCCACAAGCTAATGGTCAAGCTAAAAATTAAAATAAGACATTCAAGAAAATCCTTAGGAGAACAGTTTCAGAGAATAGAACCAATTGGGACCAGAAGTTACATTTGGTGTTGTGGGCATTTCGGACAGCATACAAGGTAACTACTGGAATGACACCGTTTCGTTTGGTGTATGTGTGTGAACCTGTAGTCCCAATGGAGTTCATTGTACCAAGTCTTTGAATAGCAGCTGAATGCATACTATCTCCAGAACACTCAGTTAATCATAGGATCTAGTAGTTGTTAAAGTTGGAAGAAAATCGGGTTGTTAGTTCATACATATCAGATGTGATCCAGAGGCGGAGGCAAGCATGAGTCAATAGGAATATCAAATTTAAGGTGTTTCGGAAGGGAAATCTGGTGTTAATGTTCAATTCTAAACTAGGCCCTCATCCCGATAAATTGAAGTTAAGATATGACGGTCCCTACAAGATTGTTGAGCAAAGGAATTAGGGGTCGCGATGATTGGATTCGCTCGTTCTACGTGCCAGAGCAATCTGGGAAGCTAATTTTTGACCAATTCCTCTGTGTGTGTGTGTGTGTGTGTGTGTGTGAATCTCTATTGCACAGATTATGGGGCTACCCATACTTTTACTCGTGGAGCCTTTTTAGCCTGCACGGCAAGCTGCCGAATCAACAAGCATATTTAGATCTTCAAGGTTGTGCCAATAGTTAGGTTCTCAGATTGCTCAACGAGAGCAGTCTTGAATTCCATATCGGTTGAAAGGTACATCTAGTAAGACCCTCATAGCCTGTTTCTAGCCCAGCTATTTCCATGATGGCATCTGGATCAGTCTGCATGACCTCGTGTCTGAGGGGGGGTTCCTATCACTTTCGAAAGTATTACTCGAGGCCTAGGTTACTAGTGCGAGGAGCAAGCAGGATAAGCCAATGGTGTCACAGATGGTGCATGGGGCAAGTGCTAGACGATGGTGTCAACGATGGAACGTGTAGGGATGATGGTGTCACCGATGTGCAAGCGATACAAGTGTCGATGCGCAAGTTAAGATAATCGAAATAGCTACTTGATGATCAGGGTGATGTACATTTCATTTTGTATAGTCTCTGCAAACCAACCGAACTCCACATCTCTCTTCTCCTGAATGAAATCATTGAACTTCTTCTCCCATACCTACAGCTTGATGACGTTCATCCCGATGAATATCTCATTGGCCACTCGCAATCACTCGTCTTGAGTTGCCATGGATTTTTACTAAGATTGTTGCATCGATTTCATGAGGGGGGTGAGGTAGAGAATGATTGCAACAATCAGCACCACAATAGGAATATGGATGCCGTCTATCAAGAGCCATGTCTCTCCAGCAATGCAAGGTGTGAGCATACTACAGGGAAAATTGTGAACTATGTATCAGCATGTCGATGGGGTTATGATGTACTATTATTGTTTTAGAGGAAATAAAAATGAAGAAATCGTGAATTTATCTCAGGGCCCAAAAATGAGCTCCCATTTTTCCTATTGTTGCTAGAGAGTGGTGTGAGTGTTTGCTATTTGTAAGCTTTCTTGATTGAATACATTTTGATTTGTGTGGTCTACAAGTTTTTGTTTACTTTCTTTGCTAGTATTCGATTATTGCAGGCAAGTATATTCTCCATTTCCTAGCAATTGGTATCAGAGTGGAGGCCGAGGGCTTGTGAGAAAGTTTGAGTGCTTGACAGTTTGTGAGCAATGAGAGGATCAATAGACAGAAGTAATTGACTTGGAGAAGGATAATGCATATGTTTTTTAAGTGTCACACATTTTTCAATTAGTAATAGTAGGAGTTGGTTATGGCATTGGAATTTCCTCATTTTTGTTTGCACAAGTGGCAAGTTTTGATTTGCAACCCCTTCTTGATTTATGGGGGGTTTGTTAGCCTTAGTATTTGTGAGATGTGTGTGATAAACCTCTAAGGGGTGGTGGAGAGTTCTAAGGTTCATGGAGGGGTAAAAAGACTAGTACCACATGGCACTTGCTCATGCACATGCCACAAATCAAACTATCTTTCTCTCGGCCCTCTCTTCTTCTTGTGGAGGAAAGAGAAACCTCAAACAAGCTCGACTTAATTCGTGCAAGATCGTTACTTTCCTCTCGATCACTCGTTCTTTTCCTCCAGATGATGCAAGATGGAGAAATCAACACCTATGATGATATGTTGATGTGGTAGGAAAAGCCTTTGAGCAGCTGGTATCAAGGCACCAAGCGATGTTTGAACTTAGGATTCAAATTTCCTGATGAACTCTTTTCTTGAATAGGATCATAAAAAACGTGGGCAAAGGCATTACAGATATCAATGAAGGAGACCATGTTATTTCCACTCATGTAACAAAATGCGAGGAGTGAAGCCTCTACAAATCGGATAAGACCATCTGTGCAACATTTTGGAAAGGCTTTCAATGCGCAATGCTTCACGATTTTAACAAGCCGATCTTCTCCAAGCATGGACAACCGATACACAATTTCATGACATTGACTTTCAGTGATTATACTGTTGTACCACGCTATTCCACCAACGCTTCATGTAGGTGCATAATTTTGAGTTGTGAGCACCATCAGCAATGCAATGAGCCACACACCTCTCACCGTGTTTGTAGGCCTTAGGAGCTGCTTGGAACATCGAGAAGGTAGAGGTAGGATCAACAATTGCCATCTTCAGCCTGGGCACAATAGGTTTAGTGGTGGGTTTACCAGCATCCATAAAGGATGGTGTTTGAGTCAACAAGCTGCATCAAAAAACTTGTAGCTTTCTTCTGGTGATCCAACAATCTATTTTGCAGCAGGTAGCAGACGGTGCAAAAATAGTTGGGCATCTCTAATTATCAGTGTGGACATCAATTATGCAAAGTCTATAGTCAGTGAGAATGCAAGGAGCTCATGTAAAAGACAGTGCAGAGGCCATTTGATGATATTAATTCATGCATGTATTCAAGGCAAATGATTTGGTATCATAGATCTTACCAATTCAAAGGAACATGAAAAGCAAGCCCCTTCAAGAGGTATCTTGTAAGACAAGCCTGAAAGATCGACTTACTACAGTGTTCAAACTCCCGTTTTCCCGAGGTTGGAGGCATGTAAAGCTGGCTAAGTAGAGAGTGAGAATGTTACATGCTCTACTTCGGACTTTTTCAAATGATAGTTGTCTTTTTGTACTGTCCACAATCTGCTAAGAACGATCTGAGAATGTGAGAATTATCCCGCTCAGGGACACACGTAGATCCACTCACGATCTCATTGGCATTATGATTATTGACATTCAGGTAATATGTCCATATCTTATCCATTCTCGAGACTTATCCTTAGCGTTTATATTCTTGGCGTTATCTCGACACCCATGGAAGGGCCCATTTCCTCCAATTATTAGTCTTTGGGAAAGGAAGCACACTGCTGCCCCACCCACACTATGTGTGGTTATAATAGTCATGTAAATATTTTCAATTGCTCGTCCATTCAAAATTGCTTTATTTAAATCTAAATTCTTAGAACATTCCTCTCTTTTGATGCATGAAATGCTAGGATTCAGATTCAGGTTCAATTTTGACTTAGTAGTTATGTGCTCCACGACGGAAAGGTTGCTTGCCACAACTCTGATTTGTACGATTGGTTTTATGGGCCTTTTTTAGCTTTTCAGGACCTCTGAGAGCCCGTTTTTGGCGTTTCAAAGGTCCTTCCATGGTTTTGACCTGCTCCAAAAATGCCATTGATGTTAAAAATACCAAATTCTTCACCATATATCAGACATAATAAAGTAGCTTAAGTATCCTCATTGAATGCAAACTCGATGGTATTTCTTTATTTTTTCCTTTTTTAAACTCGGCCCTCCTTTGATTGATGGAGTGTTATTTTCCTTCTGGGTCAAAAGGCCTCAAAATGAGATCCCTTTTTTCCTAATGATGCTCATCCCTACGGGGCTTGTTGCATTTACTTTCAAAAGATCCGAATGCACAAGCCTCAAAGGTTGATGACCATGAAATGTGTTCACTCCAAGCACTCGGAGCAAAGAATACAAAACACTCGATTTCATATGCACACACGAACTATTCAGAACAGATTTGAATATATAGACATCGTTGTGCAAAGGTACCCGAGAGTCGCTTGAGAATATGAGGGGATGAGCTTTCACCGCTAGTAGAAATGCTTGCTACCATGATCCAATCACTCACCCTGCTACTTCCTTCACACTTCATAGCTGCCTTCTCCACACTTCATAGCTTTCTTTACACTTCATAGCTGCCTTCTCCACAAATATTTGAGACTTCGAATTCCATGGAAGAGCCAACCTCAAGAACGTCTAGCCAAGACCATATTGGAGGATGCATGAGCAAGGTGAGAAAACATGAGCAATGATTGCGCTAAGCCTAGTGCAACAATGATCAATGTACAAGCTATGGTGGATGCAACCGCATAAGACAATATATTGCAGTGTGTAATTAATAATACAAGAAGGCTTCTTATATAGAGAAAGCCTTTAGAATAGTCAACACTTGTGGGCTTCTCTGATCCACATCTCTCCTTGTGGATATCCTTACTCCACATCTTTACATCATGTAGCCCACATCCTAGGGTGGTTACTTTAATACATTCCTATGTCATACCTTTGCCTCTAATTATGTGCTCATGGCACCATATTCCTCAATACCGCCCCTTGGTGCCATGATCCATTGGCTATCGCAAGGTGGCCAGATGTGAGTTACAAATCCATCACCTCCCCTTAGTGCATACCTTGCTACTTAAGGTGGTCAAGTGTGGTTTTTACATGTCAATACCTCCCCTGAGTGCTTGCATGGCTAGTTCCAGGTGGTCAGGTTTGATTAGAAGAATATAGGATAAAGGTGGAAAGGCTTTTGCTTCTCAATACATATTATTGTTGTCATTCTGCTCAAGGCTTGATGATGACTCCACATAGTTGACCTGTTAGTTCTTCAATACATAGTCTTCTTTGTGTCCCAACTTCTTGCAATGGTAACACTTTGGTTTGTTCTTCAGTCTGCAATTACTTTGATAGTGACCCATCCTTACGCAGTGGTAACACTTCATTAATGTTTTACTTGTTCTTCATTATTGTTGCTATTTGTTGATGTAGATATGGACGTCGACGCCTTCAACTCTCGTTCTTTCTCAAGAAGAGATGATACACATTCCTCAAACTTTGGATCTGGAAGATTCTTCAAGGTGGTTGTCAATGCATTGTACTTTTCAGACATGCTTTTAAGGAGGATTGCAAGTGCATTCTTTTCTCCTACTTTTGCATTTATGCCTTCTAGTTGGTTCATAATACTTTCGATCTTGTTGACAAATTCTGCCATGGATTCATTGAAGCTATTGTGTAAACCAAGAATTCAATCTTAAGATGAATTTCTTGGTTTTTGGCTTTTGCACCAAACACTATGTTCAACTCATCCCATGCATCTTTGGCATGATCCTTAGAGTTTATATGATGAAGCTTCTGATGCAACAAGAGATACCTCATTTGTGTACTTCCCCAATGAACTTCTCAACAATTGGGATACGTATTGCCATTGCACAACTTGTCGAAGTTGTTATGAATAGAGAGGGGGCATGATGATGTGGCACAGGGATTCACATGTTGCATGCAACACTGTGCTTAGAAAGGGACTGTGTGATTAGCTGGCACTATGCCACGTGAATATCTTTTAACCATATTAAGTTAACCCAACCTGAAGAACCTTAACCATGGTAATATTTAATCTAACCATAGACCTAACCCAAGCTCATGTTGACCTAGTCTGAGTGTGGCTTAACGAAAGTACATACTTAAGCATGGTCAAGTTTGCTACGTGTCAAACAATGAGAATCTTAGAGAGAGTGAAGGATAAGGTCGATCATCATTTCTGATGAAGTTTCATTTGTGACAATCAATTGTCGATGGCGCGCGTGGATGAGCGGGAGGTGTTGAGGTTGCCACACGCGAAATGGACTGGCTATCCAACTGGAGTTTCAACAGATGGGGTGATGGTTCGTCCTGCCCGGGTTAGCTCGTCCGCAAGGTTTTTTTTTCACCCACAGATAAGCCGAAGGCAACGAAACAGGGAGAGGGAGGGGAGGAAGAGGGGGGGATGAGCGCATGGGAGAGGGAGCAAAGGGAGAGGAAGGGAGGGAGGAGAGGGATGAGCAAAGGGGAGAGGGAGGGAGAGGGAGAGGGAGGGCTAAGTGCAGGGAGGGGTGCAAGAAGGGATTGGAGATGACAAGAGGGGAGGCGACGTGAGATTAGAGACAAAGCATAGGTTAATCGGAAGAGGAGACGACAAGAGATCAAAGACAAAGCATATGTGAACGAATAGGCTTAACATAGTAATTAATTAATGCAAAAGAGAGCGATATCTCTTATCAATAAACAACTCACACCCCATTTCATAAATAAGTATTTCCACTATTACATCACTTGAGGCCTCGCCTCACCACTACCAAACAATAATAACTACTAGTGCAAACTATAAACCATTTTGTGCATCCATGCACATGTCTATGCGCAAGTGCGCCCATTATAACCAACACATCCTATCTCATAAATCATTACTTCATCCCCTATTATATCACTTAAGGCCTTGGTGCAACTCATACCCTATCTAATAACTCATTACTTCACCCACTATTATATCACCTAAGGCCTTACCTTCGCACCAAAGATAACTAGCAATTGCAAATTATACGTTCCGCCTAATTTGGTGAGTTCACAATTACAATGACGTGTGTGCATTCATGCACGGCCCACATACGCATGCATGTGTGCGCATGTGCGCGCGCATGTGTAGGGGGTGGGGTGAGAGAGAGAGAGAGAGAGAGAGAGAGAGAGAGAGAGAGAGGGATCGCTTCATGTTATTAAGAGAGTTTCCTTTAGTAAATGTGTTGTGAACCATGATGATACCATGGAACATTACTTTGGTCTTATTCATCTTATTAACATCATGCTGAGAGAGACAGGGATCGCTTCATGTTACTAAGAGAGAGTTTCCGTTGTACATGTGCTGTGAACTATGATGATGCCATGGAATATTACTTTGGTCTTCCTCATCTTAGTAACATCAAGCTCTCTCTCTCTCTCTCTCTCTCACACACACATTAGACCGGAGGCCCGACCCACAAGAGTGAAGGTGGCACTTGTTCACTGCAAGGCTATAGCTAGGAGACCACAGCGGACCACACAAGTCGGCAATCACCAAAGACCTATAACAAATTACATGCAACCACATCAGCCTTGCACATCGATGCCCCCCTCCCAGAGTTGATGCGCATATACCAATTGCCACTTAAGGGCCCAAAGAGTTCTCTATATGTATAGATGCCATTATAATCATGACTTTTTTGTATTCATCATGGGTGTTGATGCCCACTTAGTGGCTCCACCCTCAGCTCATTGTATCATATTCATTTTAGTCTCATAGACCTTTTGGTCTTCTGAAGACTCTCTCTCTCTCTCTCTCTCTCTACTTTTATGAGTATGAGAGCAATGTTGAAGGAAACAAGGACATATCTAGATGATGATCTCATGCTTTTAAAGCAAGAACACCGTAGAGAAGGGATGATTCGAGTTATGGTTGCAAGGCACGAGGGGAAATGTGTTGTTTACATAAATGGCAAAGTCATCATAAGGGATAGGCCAACAAGGGAGAAAAGGAAGATAGGGGTACGAGACGCCCATTACGCTGTCCGACTAATATGAATGTGCCACAGAGCACAATAAAGATAGCTATATGGAACTGTAATGGCAATCTTTGGCCAACTCCGAGAGGCTTTTTAGAGACATACATTGATAGAGACACCATTTTCTATATGGAGACACGCGAGAGTCCCGGAGAGGGCTACCTGTGGTGACGGGGTACACATGGGAATCAGCTCATAGGAACACACTGAGGAGAGAGACTTAAGTCCGAGGCTCTGGGGGTGTAGCTATCCTCTTCAAATCAAATCTACAGCCACTCATATTTGTGATGCTTAGAGAGGAACATGCACGACACATGTGGGTCCGATTGCGGCCACAACATGCAAGGGCCAACTTCATTGTAGTCTGCTACTTTCCTCCAAATATAGCATCATATGCCCCTAAAGTTACCAAAGAGGGGCATGGCCCATATGAGACGATATATGATGATGACGTTACAGAGTTCTCTAAGCAAAGGGACATCCTATTACGTGACTTCAATGCACGAATGAGAATCAAACAAGTTAACATGCTTGACTTCGGAGACAACCCTATTAGACTGTTGGATATTGACCCAACAAAGCTCAGTATAATGAGACATTCAGAGGATGCACAAGTGACAGGGTATGGCTAACGCCCACAAGAGATGGGAGTAGTGCATGACCGGATCATTTATAATGGCCTTCTCAGATGGCCATCAACTGGAGGACCCACTTGCTTTCCACATGGAGGGGGGACGAGCACGAAGGCCTATCTGAAATGCTCCCCAACCTTTGAGACACTGGTACATGACCTCATGGTCCCTCCCCCCACTTTGTGCCGACCACTCCTACTTGGCATTTAGCATATAGACACCACGCCAGCAGCAATAGGATAGGACCAACCGGCTCCCACCCATATCCAAATACACTTTCACCATGCTCTGAATGCAGTGTATAGGGCCCACTAGTCATGTGAGCTACCAATCCACTTAGGAGATGACGCAAACCTTCACGTGCTTCAAACACTTTGATTTCGGTGGTCCAAGATACCACCACCAGGTCCTTTCAAACAACTTGCTCTGCAACCCACTCCCATCTTGGAAGATGTCGCTGAATCCATGGTTTGATGATGAGTGCCAAGAGATGAGATTTCACCTCGAGCAGCCTTTGGGGCATCTAACAAGGCTAGAGGCACGACGGATCTACCGGCTCGACACAACATAAAAGGAGCGCTTTCCTATCACATAGGATGGATGAGGTGATTCGATCTTTTCGAGGAGGTGACTCTACTTTTGCTTGGGAACTTTTGTGTGAGGGGAAGCCACCTATCCCCATCACAAATCCTGATGTTTGGCACACTTAAGTGCGACATCCCTCTATGACGCCCCGTCATAGACACCACCGGACATGTCTTCCCTCCCAAGACCCACTACATGCAAGTGGTTCACAACACAGAATGTGTGAGCTGTTTTATGCGAAACAGTCGGAAAGCCCAAGACCAAGAGGGGTTACGTACTGAGCATTTCGCACATCGACGGTCTGCTTCAACCGCCTGGGACTGATCTTGCTTCTTGTACAGCTGCTCTCCTCGCACAATTTCTTCCACATCTTCATGTGTTACGGGCTATTATAACTCTTTTCTGGAGCATCCAAAGTCTGCTGCGCAAGCTCTAGATGCTGATTTTCTGCTTGCAGTAAATTGCTAGCAGTCTTTAAAGTACTTGTGAAGAAACTCACCAACACCATTCATGCCTCGAGGTCTCTTCCAAAGTTGGAGATTGCAATCATGCCTCGAGATCTCTTCTAAAGTTGCAGATTGCAATTCACATAAGTGAGCTGGTTCAAGCGCTGAGTGGTTAGTCTGTAAATTGAGCAGTCGCCCAAAAAACATAAGCTTTAAACCCAATTTCTAAATTAAAAATCTCTACTCTTAGAACTTAACAATTTGACTAAAAACTTACAAGTTATGACATTGGAAACGTGTTAAATTCAAGTTTTAAACTCTAGAGACCTGTCACTAAGCTATTGGAAACACACCTGGGAAAAACTATGCAGATATAGTCAACTGTCTTGGATGGCTTTCTCATTCCCACTTGAAACGATATCTAAGCATTGCAAACATCCTAGGCTGGCCATACAATGAAGAGAAATCGCCAATGATAAGCTGTCCCATGTTCTTGCATGCTCATTGATTATATGTTGAGACTATAGTACACATATTCAAATCCCACCTCCTCTATTGCAGGTTGATAATGTGAATAAATAAAATCCCTGCGATGTACTTATGTTTTAAAAAATGCAGCATCAGGAGGCTAGAGCTGAAATTGCAGCATGTACATTGTAGACTCTGAGTCAAAATAAATTGCCTGTGAGTGAAAGGCCTGGTAAGTATAATTCGATACTCCTCAAAACCATGGTGCATGTGCAACATGAACCATGATTTTGATCATGTGTCGCTTGCACACCAACCCATCCATTTGACACAATGGCACAACCATATTTTCTCCAAATATCTTGCAAGCTTCCAAGCCAATCATGACGTACGGAGTGTCTTTGAAGAAACTTGCTCCAGAGCTACTATTGCCTTTGCAATCGCAACAACAAGTTTCTTATAGGCACCAGTTCAAGCAATACACCTAGATGAATCCAAGAACATGCCCAGACTCATCGTCTCAAAACACAACACAGTGCAGTTTCAATCTCATGATAGTCTCTCACAAGGTGGAAAACCATAAACTCCATCACGCATAGCAAGGACTAGCAACTATGACATCCCCACTAGCGTCATCAACGCCCAACAGTGGGTGTAGACAATAATATAAACATATGTTCTCACACATACAAATCCACACACCCACACATACTTGGGCATCCATAAACTCCATCACACATAGCAAGGACTAGCTACTATGGCATACTCACTAACCTCATCAGTGGCCGACAGTGGTGTAGACCATAGTATAAACATATGCTCTCACACATACAAATCCACACACTCGCACATACTTGGGCATCCATTTATACAAAGGTCTTCGTACTGAGTTTCTGTCGGCACTCTGGAGGTGAAGGGCAGACTCATCTGTGACAAGGGCTAGCACTAAAGGAGAAGGCTAATCAAAAAGTAGTCCACATTCTCTTGAAGACTATACGATTTGTTTTTTTTTTAAGTCTCTCCCAAACGAGAATGCTTAGACCATCTAGCTGATTGGGCGATGCACCACTTAAGATAAAGAAAATTTATCGCAATATCAGCAAGCCACAACATGGACAAAAACCTCAAAAGGTGAAATTTGCATGTCTGCTTATACCACAGAAGCATTTATCTAGATGAATCCAAGAACATATACCTTAATGAATCCAGGAACATTCCCAAACGGATCCTCTAAAAACACAACACATAGTGCAGTTCAATCTCATGATAGTCACTCATAAGGTTCAAAACTATAGACTCCATCATGCATAGCAAGGACTAGCTACTTTGACATTCCCACTGACGTCATCAGCACCCTACAGTGGATGTAGACCGTAGTAAGAAATATGCTCTCACATATACAAGTCCACACAACCACACATACTTCAGCATCCATTTATACAAAGGTCTTCGTACTAACCTTAGGCAGGCGGATATGTTCAATGGAAGAGGAGAGCGAGACAGAGCAGGGCTGCAGAGATGAAAGGGTGACCAAGGAAACTAGAATGCAAGGGAGGGCTAAAGAGGACACAAGGGCAAAGGCAAGGGAGAGCAAGAGCAAGACAAGACTGCAAGGAAGAGCAAAGGGCAGCAGAGACAGCAAAAGCAAGCAAGTGGCAGTGCAGGCAAAGAGAGCACTTTTTGCCAGATTTGTGGGCAATTTTTTTGTTTTTTGAAACTCGTGTGTTTCACACATTTCAATGAAATATTTCTTGCATGAAAAGTTTGAATGTTTTCAGCCTGGCTGAAACACGTTTCAATGTCACTTTTATCATACCAGTATGTGTCTATTGCAAGGGTGACACGCTTCTCCAAATCAAGTTCCAATTTATGGCAAACAATTTTTTTGCTGTGAATTATGAGGACATCAATCTTTCTTCAAGGAAGGAATAATGTTATGTCCCAATAGGTATACCTGTGTTCTAGCCAAAACAGGGTTAAGAACAAATGGATCCAAGATCTTCATTGGTCCAAGGATCCAAAAGATAGTCTGACTAGAGATTGGCGACAACCTTAGGTTGCAACTAGGGCTAGCACGGATGATGTTTAGATCCCTGTCAGATATCTTTTCATGGAAAAGCAACCCATATAAGCGATGGGCTCTTTGTACAGGATCTTTTGGAGCACTGCTCCCAAGAGTAGACTTGAAATCCATGGAGATGGGACAAACGGCCAGACCCCTAGGCAAACTTGCTCCTCCATGGTGCCAATGTGAAGGTGATGAGACTGCTAGATCAACTCTTCTAGGTTTGATTACACAACATAATATTTGTAGGTGGATTCCCCAATTCGAGTTGCCATGCACTGGATGAATACAGAATAATGCAACTCAAGATGGGTACCCAAAGTAGGAGAGACACATAGAGGGAGAAACAGAGATACAGGGCCACGAGGGAAGAGAATTATAGAGAGAGGGGACAGGGTGTCCTCTGCTGCTGCTGCTGCTGCTGCTGCAAGCATCAGCTTCTGTTTGGATTTGATTGCTTTAATCAACTCAACCATATACTTTCTTTTTGGTGAGTGTGCGTGTGTTAACATTTACATACATTCTGCAACTTCATGTTACTCAATGTTCCTGCTTTCAGTGAGCAAACACATTTGTTCCTGCTGTCAGTGAGCAAACATGCTTGTTGAATCACAATTTTATTACAACATATGTAGATACAAATCAGTACATGTGGAGGCGATATGGCTTCATACTTTTATCAGACACCCATAGGATGGTAAACTGCAAATGCCTTCCAAATTGCAGCGCACGAGAATGCCTCAAACCCCGAATTGATAGCAAACCAACCAGATATGCTGAAGAAAACTGAGTTTGATGTAAAAGGGACTTAGAAATACTCATTACATCCAAGACGAAATGCAATTCAGACAAAAATTAAAGAATGGTCCAACCTGAAGAAGTTGAGGAAACAAATTGCTCCATCTTACAACTGCACAAAATATAAACTGCAAACAACGTTTTCCAAAAAACAATGTTAAAACATTCCCATATGGATGAGCCAAAACAAAGGTGTGAAACAAGGATTAAACAAACTCTGTTGAAGCTCAGCTTACATACGACAATGCTAAAGACCTTGTGTAACTATTAACAATATTCACCATTGAAAAACAGCCACAAAAGCTTATTTGTCTGAGTCTAGTTATAAAAACAAATAATAGGCAGTATCAGGATGAGATGTGAAAGCTCACGACAGAGCCAGACAAAGCAGCTAGACTTAAATAAATGTTATTGCATATACGCATAAAACTCATGACTGCTAGAATGAAGTAGCTGGTGAACCATTAGTGAGTCCAGTTCTGCCAAGAAAAATAGCAAATCAATTTGATTGGATTGAGTCAGTCATATGTTGTGACGTAAACTATATTATTTTTAGATTTGAGATGCATACCTTTCACATGTGATAAGGAGCTTTGGTTGGCAATGTCTTTTTCAGGCACACGCGATATTACAGCCAAAAGCCTAACTGTGAGTGTGCAAAGTGACACATCAGGGTACATTTCTCATCATTTCCTCAAGCCAAACCTCCACCCTCGATGCCATTATAATTATGGTCAAGATTGCAGACCAGATGGTTGGAACATGCCACAACCCCGACCCTTTCTCTCAACCCTGCATAGGGAGCAATGTATCAGCATGAGAGAATTATCATCATTAAAGAGGGCTTTCTGGCTGTGAGATCTAACTAGAGCCTCTCATGCACACGAAATTTAGATATCCCAAGGAAGAAAGTGGTTTATTTCAGGCCGTTAAACAGTTTGACTAACTTTCTTCAGCCACATATACGTACGTGGGGGCAAGCTTCCCAAGACTTTTTAGATGTTGACCAGCATCATCAACAACTCGCCCTGTAATGTCAACCATGTAAGCCTTGCCTGGAGTGGTAGGGAGTCCTCTAGCCCCAAGGACTTCAAGATCTTTTTGATGAAGCTCCCGACCATTCACTAAAATCCCCGTCCTCCCACCAGTGCAGTCTCTGGATAGGGGGAAGTTCAGCTCCTCAATAAAAGGCTGTATACAAAAAGACAAGCATGTGATTCTTACTAGTCGCAAGACACCCCACCACGGTTGACATAAAAATGTAATTGCAATGGCTGCATATGGAGCTGCACGTTCATATTCTAATAAGACTGACAATATTAGTATCTGCTAAAACAAAACTTCGAAACAGCTAAAGTCAAGTCAACTCACAGGAATAATTCCTATGCAAGGGCCTCCCATTATACCCCAGAATCCTGCCTGATAATCATACCTGTTTCCAGAACGTCACAAAATGAGCATCTGAGGATGGTAGCTAGAAGAAGTGCCACATTTCTCAAATTCAGAATTGACTTAGAAAGCATTTCTTTGAAGACCAACCAGTAAGAGCCCGAATAAATTGCTCCAGCTCGTTCTTCAGCCTTCTTGACATCTGTGTCCGATATCAAATGGCCATTTACTATCACCTTCCGCCGATAGTTATTTCCTTGCCCTCCTTTGCCAAAGTCTTTAATGCTCCTCTTCAGCAGACCTGCAAAATACTTAGGTCCTCTACTCACATCCTGGGCTGATGATCCGTGAACCCTACCAGCATCTCGTTGTTTCTGATAAGACCTTTCATCAAAATCTGACGATGCATCCTGTGTTAAATGATCGTACAATGGGGAGCCTGCGGCAGGTGACCATGGGGCTGACCTAATGCCATTGCCAGAACCTCTGAGTGAACCTCTTTGCTGCAGGCCAGGACCAAAATCTGCAGATTCCCAAGCAAAGTGCTCAACAAGGGGAGAGCCAGGTGCAGCTGACCGATTCCCAAGCTGGAAAGTACCATTTGTTGAGCTACTTCTAGAATAATCAGATTCTGTCCGTTGCTGTTGCAAACCAGCAGCTGTCCAAGCTGGCCGGTATGGTCTTAGCAGCTCTTTATGAGATGCATCAGTACGATGTTCATGATGAGAAGCTTGCGTGGTCGCACTCGAAAGATCCATTCGTCTCTCAATAGAATCTTTTTGAAAGAAACCATCTGAAAAGCTAGGTGCCTCAAAAGCTGATCTATCTTGTTCATTCATGGTGGGGTTAGAGAATAAACCATTACTCATTTTCCGCCCTCCCAAAGATGCTCTGTCTCTCTCCAGTGCCTCAACATATTGGTTCTCATGTATGTGCTGAGCGGAACCATTCCTTGCTGGACTGGAACCAGATGCACTGGATGGTGATGATGAAAGGTAAGCTTCGCCATACATCCCAGCACTGTTGAGCAGACCCTCACCATTGCCGTATTTGAATTGGCTTCTAGAAAGACCCTGTTCTTGCACAACACTTGTGATATGTTGCGGATAGTGCATGCCATCAACCCTTTGTGAAGCAGAATTGCCAGTTGCACTCACTTTTGTCTGGGGTAGCTTGTAGTATTCTCCTCGCTCATATTGGGAGTGTAATCCAGAGCTGAAACTGGTTTTCCGACCCAAATCCTGGTCGCAAAAAGACTGCACACTCTGCGTCATTTTAGAAATAGGTAACCGTCCATACTGCTCATTATACAGGAATGTCGAAGCATAACCAGGGGAATGAACAGTTGCAGATTCTGGATGAAGCGATTGGAGAAGATGAGGCATATCTGTAGCCCTCATCATGGAATTTCCTGCTGAACTCACTCTTACGGACCGTGTACCCTTGATATCTGTGTGATTGCTTACCTGCTGATGAATGGAGAATTTGGATACCTTTCCACAAGAAGCACAGCGTAGTCTTTGAATTTTCCCAATAACAGGAGGAAGGTATGCAGGGACTCGTAGCAATTGATTACAGTCTTGACACAAAACATACGGGGCTGCACCCTCCTGTGGTAGTGGAGGGTAATGCTTCTGCGTCATTGCTAATGGAGCCTGGAAATTAGGTTGAAGATCATAACTATTACGCCTTTGAGCATGCATTGGATAGAAACCTGTTTGATTCCCTCCAACAGAAGGATTAGCATACAGGGAAGATCGTACATGACGAGTCCGAGAAGAATCCCATGCCTCATTATGTGCTGGTTGATGAGACATTGGTGTTGGCTGGGAACAACAAACCACACAATGGTGTGGCAGGCCCTTTTCTAGCATCTGTGGCTGCTGAAGATGAGATTGCTGCATGCAAAATGTGCAGACGGTTGACATAGAATGGTGTGGACAGTGGCTCAAAGCATATGGTGACGGCATCAAGGCATGAGAAGATGCCATATATGGGTAAACCATGCGGCTGGCACTTTGTGGAGATAAGGCGATGGGATCAGATATATAATCCTGATTGAGGTTGAGGTGGGTCGTGCTTTCTTGGGACCGTCCAGTAAAACGGCCTTGAAAATTACTTGCAGAGCCATGAAATGAACCATCTGAACCCTGATCCACAGCATTCCTGTCTGGATGAAATTTCTGGCGCCGAGAAGAAATGGCATGCTCCTGCCAATCTTCACGTACAGAATCAGGCTGTGCAAAAGACTGAGAGTTGAGAAACCTCTCGTGCTGTACAACAATCTGCTTCCTGTGTCTATTCAATCCTGCCATATGGTCTGCATAATCTACCTTTTCTGACCTTTGGGGTACAAAAAGTTCATGAAGTCTTTCACGGGAAACAACCGTGCTATCCGGATTAGGATGGCTTATAGACAGTTGACCTGGCCTGACACTACCTGCACTGATACCAGACGAACCGTGCTGTTCAGCAAAAGCAGTTCCTTGCAGAACCAATCGTTCCTCGTCTCCAATCTGGTCTACATTAAAACCTTTCCCATAATCTACTGCCTCCCTGGCATGCGAGTGCATGGCTGTTACCATCTTTTCACTCCAACTGAAAGCAGCGGACTTCCTCTCAAAGTCTTCCAGATGTGAAGCAGGCATGTTCAAAGCATTTGCCTGGTACTTATCAGAGACCCCCCTTCCAATGCTTGATTGGACTGGCCCATATATATGATTTGGACTAACACCATAAGAAGAAAGCTGTTTACTCCAAGCAGCCCTTTCCAGAACAGCTTCTTCACTATCCTCAACTTGGTCAATAGTATCATCTTTCCTGGAACATAAGCTTTCCATGCCATGGTGCACAGCTGCAACCGTCCTTTCACTCCACTTGAATGGAGGTGGTTTCTTGTCTGTGTCTTCTACATGGGCAGCTTGTGCAACATGGGCATTCAGAGCATTCACCAGGTGGTTATCAGAAACAGGGCTTTCCATGTTCGATTGATCAATATCGGCCAGAGTTGATGACAGGTCAGAACACTCATACTTTCCAACATAGGGGGCTTCATACATATTTGCTTCTGGCTCCATAATCGTATGATGGAGCTGCGTCTGAGCCGTACTTTCCACAGCAGTTCTCTGCAAAAACTTTTGCATTGCTGCAGTCCTATGAGGAATACTTGACTGTTGCGTATGGGCCCCATTTTGGGTGACAAGGCTGACACTGCGGGAGTTGCCTCCATTCATGCCAGCAAGACCTTGATTCGGCTTTACAAAGACATTCTTGTCTGTCTGAGAATTCGATTCAATATTACCATCCTCCTGTACCATCGGAAAGGCTACAACCCCACCATCCTTGGATGATGATAAGCCGACATGAACTCCAGTATCTGAGTCCAGCACTCTCTTATCATCTATAACACTTTCCGTCGAGCCCTCGTGGCCCTTACTGACCTCCATGGACTGCCAGTCACAAAATGAAATGTCTAAAGAATTAACAACCTCTGTATTGACAAGGTTTGGAGTCCAAACGTCAGCATACTGAGAGTCAGCCTCCGAATTGCTATGGCTGGTGTCGAGAGAGAAGGTGCTCACAAGCCCTGAACTGGCCTCTTTCCTGTATTCCCCTTTTCTGTCCCCGTCGAGGGAACCAAAGTCTCCAACATCAAGATCATGTGACTGTTGCATTATGTGATCGGAAGCTTCCAAGGTCTCTTCAGTGCTAGATTCTATATTTGTGCCATTACTGTCACTTTTAGCAGCAATAGCAATTCCTGATTCAGTCAGGCTGGTTTGAGATGTACGAAATTGAATAGTATCAGCTGATTCTGAAGGAAGCTGATCACCCAATGATTGCCCTGAATCGACGAAGGATTCATCCCTGGAGATTAATTCAGTCAAACTATGCTCAACACGTCTCGACAGCCCCAAATCAACAGAAGGTTCACGACTGAGGTCCGTTTTGGCTTCATCGTTATGACCTACATCCAAATTCAAATCTAACTTGTCTTTTACATCAGATGCCTCTTGGCCGGTGCCATCTTCTGGGAAGCGGGCCGGTCTCTCACTTCGATCACCCACTTCTCCTTCAGAGGCTTCACCATTAGGGGTCGGACAGAAATCCACACCTGTACAGTCAATTTGATGAGGAATTGTAGCATTACCATCCTCCTCAAGGTGAC
Organism: Dipteris shenzhenensis; assembly: GCF_047967505.1. Lineage (NCBI taxonomy): Eukaryota > Viridiplantae > Streptophyta > Polypodiopsida > Gleicheniales > Dipteridaceae > Dipteris > Dipteris shenzhenensis. Next base: position 34,932,726 of record NC_141627.1, read on the forward strand.
GTCCCTCAGTTTGTTCAACGAGACGAATGGCTTCTAGCAGCTCTGCCGTATGACTTTCCTCTGATACAGGTGGGGGAAAATCAAAATCAGGTTCAGAATCACTGTGCGAAGTTGACTCAAGGGCAAAAGAATGTCTGCCCGAGTCACTCTTATCTGAGCTGTCACTCCTCTCGGGGGAATGAGACGCCCTTCTGGGAGGGGGAGTGTAGAGAGGCTTTTCAAACGACAACGGATCAATTTTCGGCGTGAAAGCATCTCTTTGCGGCAGATAGTGTCTTCTTCTGTACAGGGGCTGGTCATCTGGTACTGAAGACTGAACAGCGTTGTCGGAAATTTCATCAGAAGAGCGTGACCGGAACATTCCATTGTTTTCCTCAAAGGAGTCCATTTCCTTTGCCACGCATCCCATCCCCTTCTGCGCTTGTGAGTCCATGGGCTCGTTAAGCTTTGAGTCTGACCCGCGAATTTGTTGATTACTTTCTTCATCTCTGCCATTTCCATCCGGCTTTTTCTCCGACGATTCACCCTCGGAATCGCCCTGGATTCCTTTAGCTGGAAGCAAATGAAGAAGATCATCGTCACGTACAGCAAAAAAGAGAAAAAAGTTAAAACCCAGAAACACAATCCATTCTCCTAGACAAGAACCGACCTAAAAGAAGAGTCGAACATATTGGACATTCGTAAATCGGCGTGGAAGGCTCCGTCAGAAGGGCAGTGCATTTGGGGCAGCGAACTTTCCTGCGCCCAGCCGTGTTCACTGTTGCAGGCATCCTGCTCTCAGTTCAGTACGCCTGCCATGGCAATACCAAGTCATCGACCATGATACGCAAAGCACTGTAGACACCTACCTTGCGTACATCTCAAATATGATACTTCAAACACAAGGCGGATAGTTGGATGGAAACAAACACCCGAATCCCGATACCCAGCGCTTCCCCTCAGAGACCGCATCATCCGAACCGCAAAGCGTGTCTACTGCCTGATAATTTACGCTAACTCGTCTGTACACTTTTATCCAGACACGCAAGGGTATGAAGACGATCAGGATTGATCAATACCCACAGGTATCTGGCCACGCTACCGGCGAAGCAGCTGTCAAGGTTCGGTCACATTAGGCGACGGTCGCGTTTGAAGTCGATCTTAAGGGTACGATGCGCCACGAGACGAGGGCCTGGAAAGGAAAGTTGGGAGGTGGAGTGGCGTTTGAAAGGATGGAGGGAGGGAGGAAGGATCATACTCAAGCAGGAAAGGGGAGTGTGGGAGGCAAACAAGAAGGGAAATGGAGAGCCCAAAATGGGCAAGAAAAGCTATGGGGGTGATGAAAGAAGGGAAGGAGAGAGCTCACGGGTGGCATGCAGACAGGGAGGAGCTGTAAAGACCAAAGGAGCTGGAAAGAGAAGAAGAAGATGCAGAGCGTAAAGGGCAAAAAGAAGGTGATGATGCCGAGGAAAAGAATACAGATATGGAAGATGAAGTGTGGCTTTGCTACTTCAAGACAAGATGAACATTGAGAACTCTGAGATTTACGACAACAATTGCTAGCAACAATCCAATTATGCTCTCTCAGGCTTCAAAGTTCAGCTCCAAGTTCCAACCGAGTCTTGAGAGTCTCCCTGAGACCTTGTGGTTTGATCTTCCATCATTAAAGCTCTCCTCTGCACTGTTCATCCACTTCAACAGCAAAGTTTTTTTTTAATCCTCAGTAAATTCTCTTCATACCGTGTCCGCTTTCCAGATGCTTCTTCCTGAATGCTTGCCCTCATCAATCTCATTTTCCAACTTCCAATCTGCTTCCCCCTTGATAGTACGTCCAACTTCCCAAGTAGAAAATTTGTTTCGGTGCCATCTGCTGGACCTCCCGAAGCTTGGGAAACTGCTCTGCAGCAGCCAGGGAAATTCTTATTAAAGTTAGGCTTGAACAGGCATATTCAGGCATCAGACTCCTTTTGACCTGGCATTGGAAGTCCGAAGGGGGTTCCCAATGACAAGACAAGGGTGGTTTTCTAGTCATGCACTTTTCAGTTACAATTGTATATGCGAGTTAATAAGGATCCGTTTGGCCTGTGTGGGTGATCAACGAGGCGCCATAGCTGAGCCGAGAGGGAACGGAAAGGACAGCTAAAAGCTCTCTGGAGTTTGGACACATGGGCAATGGGCATCACCCCAATTTCCAAAGGAGGCATGGGAAACAACTGCAGGGCAAAATGATGGAGATTGACAGGGTGAGAGTAATTGTGGATGGAGCTTGCCAGCAAGGAGATAATCTACAAAACGGAAGGGCAATAAAGGAGGAAGGTGAAGACGGTCAAAAGGACAGGTGATCCATGCAGATGGACCCATGTAGGATATCTTCTTCCATGTGGTACACTTTCTTCTTCTGCAAGAGTCTCCAAGTGTTCTCTGCAAGCAATTGTGAATGGTCTATAGCACTTGATACTATAATGAATTCTTACCAAATGCCCTTTGTCTGACCCGGTCCCTTGTCAGGCATTGGGCATGTGCAATTGCCCACACCACCTTTTCATCATATCTCATACCTCCAATGTTCACATGCATGATGGAATGTGATTAGTCCACATGTCAGTCAACGGTTTACTAGTATACTCCTTAAATTCTCCCAACTACCTGTTTAGCCTCCTATTGCGACCACCTTGCTTAAAGATTCCCCAAGAATCAAAACCCAAGGTTTACATTTGATGTTGCAAACTATTGCCATCAAAAAAACTTGGATATTGAGGGATAAATCATCCCCTTCATTGCATTGTTGAAATTCTTAAACCTTTTCCCTTCCCTCTTTAAAGCCTTCAACATTTTTGGCCTGCCCCTTGGGGTAGCCTTTAGCAACGAAAGCAGAAATTAGGCATTTTTGGCCTGCCCTCCAGGTAGCCTTAGCAACGATGCAATTTTTGCAAAGCAGAAATTAGGCACTTTTTGAATTTTTTGGAAGTGCATTTTTCCTATTGGCCCTTCTCTCTCTCTCTCTCTCTCTCTCTCTCTCTCTCTCTCTCTCTCTCTCCTTTATCTCCTCCAAGTCTTCATTCATTTCCTTTTAATAATTATTTATGGATTTTATTTTTATTTTTTACTTAGGACCTTTTCCCACCTACTATTATGTTATGTTAGTAAACTTGACAATACAATCCCATTTCCATTGATACCTATTATATTATGCACAAAGCGGTCCTAACAATAAAATTTGGATCTTTTTTTGCACAAAGTAGTACACCTTTCCACTGTGAGGTCCATTCTTTGAGCTTACAATCACAAAGGGCTTCCACTTTTCAAGATCTTTCAAGTAAGCACCCATGTTGTATAGCTCCGGTTTACGCTTGACCCTCAAACTTACTTAATAAAATCTTAATTAAAGTTCACTATTAAGTTAAACACTTATTTTCTATATTTCAACTTGTATCCCGTCACAAAAGGTCTTTAAATTAGCTATTTCTTGGGGCTTACATTTTCAAGCATCTTTAACATGCCACTAAGTCGTTTCGCCACCTTCTTAGTCCTCTATCATTCCCTCACACAAAAACTACTTTTCCTGACATGTATGGTTAGTCATGCCTTTAGCCCTCGATCACCCCTAACACAAAAGAGAGCTTTTTCCTACCCACTAAAATTCTATCTTTCATATGCACAGGCATGCACACACACATTCTCCTACTTGTGCATCCTAGACCAAATCTCTTGAAACCCAACCCTCCCATCATGTTACAACCTTACTTCCATCTTCCATGTTCCCTCTTCCTCACTTTGATAGAAAGAAGGAGGAGGCTACAAATGTTGTTACTAGTGTGTTATTTGATTGCACCCTCTATATCCATCCATGAAAGAATACACCTCATGCCTTGCTACCTTGTGTAGGATGGTGTATGCGAATGGTAGTGGGAATAGGTCTTTGATGCTCTAATCATTTATCTTTTTGTAGTCAACATAGACTCGCAACTTGCCATTCTTCTTTGGTAGGATAACGAGTGGAGACGTCCAATCTCTTTGGTTGACTTGGTAGATGTGTAGTCCTAGCTATGAATCACGTGTTGTGGGGAAGTTCACCAATATGCCAAGGGCACTCCCTTTGCCTCAACTCACATGGTGAAGAGCAATGCAAGGCTTGTCATCCACTTGTGTCGCGCAAGTAGCTTCCAAATTGTTGCATCTACGATGTGTTAGAGACCCGCTCCGTTGGGTCTCAAGATGGTAAAATGTAATTAATTTCGATAAAATGGTAAGATGGTAAAATGTAATTAATTTCAAATAAAGGCACCGTATGGCTTGGTTATGGGATGGTAAAGGTGAAGTATAGATGGTAAATCTCCAAATTAAAAAGATGGGCTTTCGACATATGTATGCAATTCATGTTTCAATTAATGGGAATTTTTAATGACATTAATTTTTTATATAGGCATCGAGGAAAAGGTGAACACACACACACACACACCCACTGACCCAAAGAGGGAGGAAGAGAGAGAGAGAGAGAGAGAGAGACCCATAGCCATTTATTATGCATGAGGGAAAGGGTTGTAATTAGACTACTAACATCACCAAATTTATTGAGTGTGTCATGGTGAGACTTAGCACTGTTGGCAAGGCTTGTATGCTGATCTCTTACACCACAACATAACAAAAGAACTTTTATAAACACAACAAACAAGCTAATATATAAATGCAAGTGACACACTTTAACAAAAAATGTATTCTATGAATAAGTGTACTTCAAATGATACATCCGAGAACAATGTATGAATATGCAAGGATATAATATGTACATAAGCTTTGAGAGAGAAAACCCCAAAGCCCACATAGTCCATATATCCCAAAAAGGACATAGAGGTGCTACGTAATCTAATGATCCTAGAAACTCTTTGGGGAACCACACCACAAAATCTACTGTATCTATCCCCAAAAAAGTAGGTCACAAATATGGACAAATAAATAAAGGAATAGAGCCATAAATGAGGTCCACCTGTAAAGAGGTAAAAAAATGATATGTCCTAATTAAAAAATCCTATGTTTATTGATTGCAATCCCACATGGGTGTCGTTCCCAGTTGTAGCATGGAGTCTTCAAAATCCATATCGTACCTACGCAAGGAAAACAAATCAAGTTAAGAATTACAATTGTAAATCCAAAAGACTTTTGCAACTCATTAGTTAGAATACTTAAGCGCATGAGAATGGATAAGATGCAAATTTTGATACATGAAATCTCCATTTTATCCACGAAAAAATGCATGCCATCCGACACGCTCTTCTTTTCCCAAGAAACACACAAAGATCCTTTGTGGTCTAGTGGCACCCGCAAACTCACCGAGGAACAATACAATAATATCCTTAGTGCATATATTTCCAAAAATATAGTCTCAAGCTTGCAATTCCAACAAAAAACTCGAATCAGAAATGAATATATAAGAAAAAATAATGCGACAAAAAAGATAGTTTATTCACCCAAGGTAAGATGCCATCTCCAGCAAGTTGACCAATAGATGTGGTGTCACTAGAGCTGACCAATACTTGGGACTTGTATATTCTAAATGTCAACAAATATATTATTAAAGAAATTATGTTAGAATTTAGTTATTAAAAATATATATTCCTGTGATATTGGGCACTGAGTTAGTGGTGAATGTGAATGATTCATCCATCCTACCATATTGCAATAAAGATACACCGTGTCAAAGCCAAACCATAATATTTAGAGAACATACTATGCACTTTATAATATGATAAAGATAATATGAATGGAATTTGGTCACCAAATAAAGTCTCAAGAGGGTTTGAAAGAAGAATAGCATACTCTAGCTTGTTATTATCGCCAATTGCAAAACTTCCTTGTATACAAATGTTGGTAGTAGAAGCCATCTCACCATCATCAGCATTGGCCTTGCATGCATCATCTTGAAGGTATACCTTAACAGAATTTGATGATTGGACATGTGGGAAAGCCATATACAACTGCCCATGACTAAACACTGGTGTTTCTATATAAGCCAAGAATAAACATTGTTTGGCCTTGCGATTTGTTTATTGTCATGGCAAATGCTAGTCGAAAAGTAAATTGCTTCCTCTTCATTTCAAATGAAAGTTTCAACCTACTGGGAAGGAATGTAATCCTGGGAATGAACACTCTATCTCTAGCGTTGGAACTAGTCTTAGTTTCAGCTTCTAACACCTTCGTGTGCAATTCTTTGCATATCAATTGGGTCCCATTGCACAGTCCTTGTCGAGGATTCTTTAACAAAATGATTGGAGCGTTCTTCTTCAAAACCATCAATAAGGTGGGTATCCACGTCCAAGATCATTGAGATACTCTGTTGCATAATAAAAAGGATATATACTAGAGTAAATAATTGAATCTACACTTAGATACTCTTTTTCATTCCCCGGCATTGCCCGCAATAATGCAACAATATTGATTGCATTAACCTCAAGGTTCTGAGGTGCTAGAATAGCACAATCTCGGAAATATGGTGCATAATCCATAACTCTTGCAAGTCCTCCATACACCCATTTAATCAAGCCTTCCATGGACTTTGTATCTAAAAGAATTTTTGATGGAATTACAAGAGCACCTTCTTTTGTGCATTTGCTTATCCCATTTCCAATGTCCAAAACCCACTATGTGAATTCATGCTCTGTTGAACTATTACCATTTTGAAGAACTCGCATATTTTTGGTTAGATTCAACACTTTAATGCATCTCCTAATTTTTGAGTGGTATAACATAGCATTAACAATCTCCTCTCGTCTTGCCTTTGGAACCGAAATTTTCTAGGCTGAAGGAAGCATCAAACTGCCTTATGAACTGCATTGCCTTTTCATCTTGGCCATACTGGCCATTGTAAGTGGCAAATCTCACAGACTTCCCACTAGCAATACCGACCTCGAATCTCCTCCTAACAATACCACCTTTCCACCAAAGAGCTTATTGTTTGACATGACATCTTGCAATGTTTAATCCAATGTTCAAATGCAAACCAATGTGTCATTGGCACTCACCCCATATTATCAACTTATTCAACTTCAAAACATTCACAAGTTGATTGTTGACCTTCACATTGCAAGTGCTAGTGGCATGGAGATCTAAAGGTATCTTGAATCGTGAGTGTGTTGTGTGTCCATTGGTCAGTAACAATGCTACAAATCCAAAATATGTGCATGCCAAAGCAATATGCCCCGCACCACACGATTGAGACAGCAAACAATTATAGAGGAAGGTCTTTCCAAATGTTGTTGGTGCTTGGAGGAGGGAGAACGATGTTGGAGGAGGAAGAAGGGGGCAGAAGAAGAGCGGGCGAGCAGAATTGGTTTGTTGTCTTGTAAACACACACACACACACACCAGCTTCCCATCTTTATGTACATTGAATCAAGAGCAATCAAGTCCTTGTGCCATGGAGAGGCCTGCTCAACAAAGCCAAGCATAACCATTAGTTATGGGATTTTTCTTACCTCTAGTGTGTTTTCATGTAATGTTTCACGGCTGGAGGTATGTCACCAACAAGCTCAGGATGCAACGACAAATAGTTTCTTTCGGTTCCTGTTGAAAAGAATACAATTCAAGAGGTTGGACACCTATGTGTCCAAAAGGCATTGAAGGGCAAGAGAAACAAAAGTAAGTTGGGCGGTAGCAAATCTTAAGTTCGAGAAGTAGAAATTTGGGTGAGTTGGGGTGCACTTATGCCTTCTAGACTAAAGCGATGAAGAGATCCAAAGCTAGGCACCACCCCCAGCAACAAACATTTTGAAAGGCTTTTTTATGAATCATCCAAACAACCAAAGCAAGTTGGTACCCTATTGGTTGAACTAGAGAAGCAACCTAAACAACTCAAGAATAATCCTAACCACCAAAGCCCGATGACAAGGGCCTTCAAAGGGCCAACCAAGCAAGAACAACCTAGGACGGGAGTAGAGGCAAGCATTCTCGATGGCACCAGAGAGTGAGACCAACGATAATCTTACCCATAGAAGAGTGGTTATCCTAAGAGGATAATGAAAGGTTGTTGGCAACATGTACATCCTGAATAGTGTCAAAAGCAAAACCACAAAGGCAATAGAGGTGGCACATAGCAAGTGCTGAAAGAACCAAGCCAAAGAATCCCAAGCACATAGCAACCAGGTAGATAAGGATAATATCGAGTTCAAAAGTTCAAGTCTCCCCCAAGGAGGAGCCCAACTTTATAATTCACGTAAACAGTATATCCTTCCTTGGCATTAATTTCAAACATGGCTCATGTATGAGAGAGACTAATTGACAAAGTGGATTGTAAGATTTTAAGACTAGTGGAGGCATTACATGCCATTATCTAAAGCTTGGAGTCTCGAGAGAGGTATTTCCATGATACAAGGAAGAAGGCTTTCAAGGAGTCTAAAGGAACAAGTCTTGTAGGAAGAAAGCTCAAATTGACATAATAAGCTTGAAAGGTTAAGGCACAAGGCTTGTAGGGTGTAAAATCAAAAGGCTAAGGTAAGACTTTGATTGCAAATTTGCATGAAAATTAAGAGGTTGAGGTAAGATGAATTTTGCATGATAGTCAATGGGCATTGTTGATGTCATTAATATTTAAGTACGGAAACTTTTTTTGACTAACCAAAGGTGATTGACTATAGCACTTAAACCATGATAAACATGAGCATTAAACATATTTGACATTCAAACACTAACTAAACATGAGATATGTTGTCATATCACAAAATTCATTTTATTTAGTGACAATAGTACACTGATCAATAACTTCTACATCAAAGTAAACCAACAAAATGGCATTGGGCAAGGTACGTTCAATCATGCAAAGATTGGGGTATACCTAGTAGTATTTCGTTGTAGAGTCAAAATACTTAACAAGACAAAACAAACGAATGTACACTAGATAAAACTCCGTTAAGTGTGAAATTTGTTATACTTAGTTGTGACATGGATAGCAACTAGGGAGATGCATTCTAAACCTTCCATCCCAGTGTAACATATATTGTTCTAAAACAATGTTATGTTAGATGGTGGTAGGTTAGTATCTCTCCTTCAATTAATATAAAAATTTTCACAAAGTTTGATGAGTATACTAGGGCATTTATACTAGTGGTAGGTTAATATCTCTCCTTCAATTAATATGAAAAATTTCACAAAGTTTGATGGGTATACTGGGGTATTTATACCATCAATTATGTTTCGATTGATATCTAGATTTTTAAAAATTTATGTAAAGACAATATTAGAAAAAGAAATTTACCATTCAATTTAAATACCGCATGACAATTTGCAGCATTATATTATTATACAAAGTGATGCTTAGAATTTGATTATATTGAATCAATAAGTTGAATTAATGTTCAACGATGCCGTCAAGAAAGAACACCTCACCAAAATTTGTATATATCATTGCCAAAATTGCAAACGTATAATGGCCATGAATTGCAGTACAAATGAGAAATTTTGAGTTATTGGATGTTAATTATAAGTATTTATGCACCAATTTTAAAAATTTTAGAGTTTTTATTAAAAACAAGTATTTTTAAAAATTAGGGTTTTGTGCCCTATATAAAAGAATGGGCCCTCATTTTCATCTCATTGTTTGAAGAGCTCTCCACTCTCACACCACCTCCCACTTGCCCTTGACATTTCCACCCTTTCTCTTGCACCCTCACCCTTTCTCCCGCACACTCTCTCAATCCTCCTTGGCCACAGAGGACCAAATCAAGAGCAGAGAATTAGCATCCATGCCCATGGGGGAGAGGATGCCCAACTCTAAGTCCATGGCAAAGAGGCCCTCCACATCCAAGAATAGGACCTCCACATCAAGGCCAAAGAGGCCCTCCTCTAGTGAGGAGATACAGGTTCAAGCCAAGAACTGTGGCACTTTGGGAAATCAGAAAGTTTCAAAAATATATTGATCTACTCATCTTGATGGTGGCAAGCTTGGCAAGGGTGGTACGTGAGGTCATGCAGGACCTCAACAATAGCCCCATGTCTTGGTATTATAGGCGTGGAGTTGTGGAGGCTCCATGGCGTATTTCTAGAGACACCTTGCTTGCCATGCAACATGCAGCTGAGGCCTACCTAATAGACCTCATGGATGACACCCAATTGGCTGCAATCCACGGGAAAAGCGTCACTGTGATTGCCAAAGACATGTAGTTTATTGTCCATCTTAGGAAGCCCAAGGGCACTTAGGGATTTTTTTAATACACCTTAGGCGATAGTTAGAGTTCATGTACTCTGCCTTTGGGCATCAGTCTTGATCATCCTCTTTTCAATATAACAAAGTGTCTTTTTTTGCATTGTCTTTGTATGTGCAATCTCAAATTTATTTTCATTGTATTTGCAATCTACAATTTACTTACATGCAATCTCAATTTACTTACATGCAAAATGAAATAATAAACATCAAATCTCATTGGAACATGCAAAAGGAAATAATACTCAATTTTGCTTAACATGCAAAAGGAAATAATGTTCCAAACAAGAAAATAATTTGAAAATTGTATTCATAGAGTGGTATTACAAAGGGCACCCACTTTAAGTCACAAGTTACTCTAGCCTACGCTTCTTCTTGTGTGGTTCAAATCTCTTTTTTGCTTGCTGAAGAAGAGAGGGTTGCACAATTTCATTCTCTATAGCTTGGGGATCTGTAACACCAGCTAGCCCTGCAATAGCTATGATGCTATGGAGAGGACCGGATCATGTGTCTAAGCACACAAATAAAGCTACACTATGCCTAACCAAAACAACACGATCCATAGTAGGATGGATGGTCCTCATCTTCACCATCCGACTAAGGACCCTGAACTTCATAATATTCAGCTTTCCATCCAGCGATAATTATCGATGGAAAACCAAAATGTGTTGAGTCACTCTATTGATGTAGTGGCTAATCAAAGCCATCCCCCACCAGAAGACTTTCTGTTACGACCCTTGCATCCAGCATATTCATCAAACCATAAGATATCATGCAACCAACAATCACATCAAAACCCTAACCATGATTCATGATTATATAAATTAAGAAAACATCATTTTTCAAGAATTAATAAGAATTAGGGTTTTCTCACATAGGAAAAATAATTTATTAAAACACTAATTTCTTGGAAGCCATTGAGACATAAGTTACCATGTGCATAACTTTTATGCAAAAAAATCCCCTACAAACCCTAAATCCGACATCAGGTGACTAGGACCTAGTTAAAAGACACAAGTTACCATGTGCATGACTTTTATGCAGATTTAGGGTTTGTAGAGGATTTTTTTGCATAAAAGTCATGCACATGGTAACTTATGTTAAAAACTGGGTCCTGGTCGCCCGATGTCGAATTTAGGGTTTGTAGGGGATTTTTTTGCTTAAAAGTCATGCACATGGTAACTTATGTTAAAAACTAGGTCCTGGTCGCCCGATGTCAAATTTAGGGTTTGTAGGGGATTTTTTTGCATAAAAGTCATGCACATGGTAACTTATGTCTCAATGGCCTCCCAAAAATGATTCTTTTAATATATTATTTCTCCTCTGTGAGAAAACCATAAACCTAATTATATCCCCTATGGGCTGAATAAAAACCATAAACCTGTTTTTTTCCCTATGTGAGAAAACCATAACCCTAATTTTTTCCACAAATAGAGTGTCAGGGGAAAGTGGGAGGGGGTTGTGGGAGTGGAGAGTCAAATTTATTCAACTTCAAGTGGTAGGAATAAAATATATAATTAAGGATACAAACTCCAACCAAATTTTCTTATTTTAAAGCCAGGCTATCCTACATGCATACTCGGCATGTGTATGCGTTTTCAACCCAAAACATGCCCTGGAAGCATGATATCCGACATCGTGCGACCAGGGCTTTGTTTTTGAACATGTAGGATAGTCTCAGTTTAAAATAAGAAAATTTGGTTGGGGTTTGAACACTAAATTCTAAACCCTATTTTTTATTCCCTACTAGCAGTTAAAGGCAAAGCATGTATTTTTGTTACTAAAATGGAACCTAGAATTATACTGATGATATTTGAATCACATGATGAAGCTAGCAAAGCTACATATCTTTTCTGCCTCATCATAGATTGTCAGCTATAGTGTCCAACTGGACTCCCTTTTGTGGTTGGTCTTAAACTTCATGCTGGCTTGAGGTACCAGCTTCTTTATCTCTCTCCTCGAACAATTCCCTCTGCAAATTCAGAACTCCTCATCGAACATGTCGTACTTTGGTGCAGCATCCTCGATTGCCTTCTATGTTTGTTGGATTGCCTCTAGATCATCGGTGAGGCCCAAGTCATCAAAGCGTGCAATCTCATTGATTGTTGCTAGATTGACTAGAGCATAAAAGTCAATGACATCATCAAAGGTATCATTTGAACATAGCAGCTCATCCTCTCGAAGACCGGTTTCTTCCATCACTTCCAATAGGGTAAGATATTCCTCACCCTTTATCTTGATTGGATCAACTGAAGCGAGGTGTGGCTTGGTTGCTGCCTCATTTGGATTATAGGTGGAGGATGGATATGCACAAGTCGAATATGATGATAAGATGACCTCACTTTCAACTTGCTCCTCAGCTAGGTTAATAGCATGCTCCTCAGGTTCTGTGTTTAGGCTCCACCACTTGTGGATGCAGAAGGACCCTCGAGCTACTCACCAACATCCTCATCAAACTTGCTAGTTGCAAGGAGAATGGTAAGGGTTGCATCTCTCTTGATCAAATGAATTGGGGAAGATGAACCATCCCTGATGGGAATAGCATACTCACGGAGAGAGATAGGGACATTATCCATGGCCCTAACTAGTGTCTTCTTGAAGTCAACACTCTGGTCAAAAGAGCTCAAAATATCCAATGAAACCCATTGGTGAGGGGAGTTAGCAATCACGACAGATTGCCCATGGATAAGTCTATCAAAAAATTGAAGAGAGGGATTATCAGCAGGAAGGAGAGTTCTCAAGTGAGACTCAAGATGGAATGCCTTGCAAAAGATAGTATAAACTTGATCTGCAAAGGCATGGGAATCAGTGGAGGAAATCCACTGGTCTTTTCATCCACTGGTCAAAAGCCTTTCTAGGGGAAGCCATGAGTGCAGGAGGATGCTCGGGAAGACGAAAGAGAAGGCTATGGAATCCAAGGTTACTCAAGATGCATGACCATCCTCAACCACTCCCCATCTGAAGGTGTATCTTTGATTCTAAAATTTTGGCTAAGTCTTAACCCATGGCTCTGAGACCTTCCATCTCCTCCTTTCATTCCATTAACCTTCCATCTCCTCCATTCCATTGACCTTCTATCTCCTCCTTGCCCCTAAAGCTGCCTCTTGTCCTTCTACCTCCTCACCAAAGCCTGCCTCTTGTCTTTCCACCTCCTCCCCCTCCAAGTCTCCATCCAAGAGCTCCTTCTTTGTGACAAGTGGTAGGATCTTCTTCTCCAAGTGTCCTCTCTTTTTTTTTTGGGTGTCCGTGGTTAATAGGTTAAAGATTTACAAGGTTTTGTGTGAACAATCAAGGAAAGCACATCCATTGACGTGGAATGCAAAAAAAACCAAGACCATGCATTTCTCTGTTTCCCGAAAAAACCATGCATTTCTATGTTTTCCAAGCAGGAGAGAGCTTGCAAACAATTTGTGTTTGATGAAATTGTTCTTCGCTTCATCAATTGAGCTCCCAGTGATGACCCAAAATCTTATTATCCCGATGCAGGAAGCAAGGACGAAGAACTCTTGAACATCAATTAGAAGCTTGTCAACCGTCGAGCTAAATCACAGAATTGGGCTCTTCGTCATTTCGATGCAGGAAGCAAGCACGAAGAACTCTTGAACATCAATTCGGAGCTGCCATGTTATCACAGAATTGCGCTCTTGATCATTAGGAAGCAAGGACGAAGAACTCTTGAATCATCAATTGACAGGGATAGGAAGCATTGCGCATGGAACTGTGGAGCTATTGACGTGCATCACTATGCCAGGCGTCCCGGAGCTCCATTTGTTGCCTCTCGTAGCCTCCGGCCATCTCTGCATAGTTGACTCTCTTTCCAAAGCCTCAATTTCTTCCTTCTTTGGAAGAAATGGCATTTCTCCTATCCCCTTGCAGATTCCAATTCCAATTTTGCGGCGGCCACGAATCTTGCTTCACCCCAGATCGTTTGCGCTTCAGAAAGTGTTTTCGAGCGCGCTATCCTCCTCCGAAAGTTCAATAAAGGAGACGGTTGAGGTCGCTCCTGTGTCAACATTGGGAGAGAGGACAGGTCGGGTTTATCCTGCTCAGAAGTTTTCATCCATGATACTAGCTCCTCCTCTCCTGTCTCCTTTGAAGCGATTTTCGCAGATTGCTCCAGCAGATCAAGCGTTTCTGCTTCTTGGGTTCATTGCGTTCATGGTACGCTTTTTCTGTGCCCTGCTGTCCTCTCACACTCTTCTGACCTGTCAATTTCATTTCTGAATTGTATGTAACCTTTAGCGGTACACACAACTGTCTCTGACGTCATTGGCAGAGGCGATAAATACGACCAGACTGCTGTGTGTGTGTGCAATGTTAGTCGTGCATTCCTACCTTCATTTTCTTTCCCATTGTCGCTTTTTTGCAGAACGGTTTTTCTGTAGTGTGTAGGAGGTAAGTGCCTGAAGCCTTGATGCTTTTACTTTCCATGGCTTCTTAAACAAAATGTGTAAACGGCGCTCTCCACCCGCTTTGATAACCTTGACACCTTCTATTTAAGTAGGATAGGCACTCGTCTGTGTCCGTGCTTTTATCGTGTGGTACATCTAGTTACCTCCTGAAGGGTTCGCAAGAAGAGGTTACTTGCACATGCAAGCTAGGCCAATTAAGTATTTCCATAGCCATTGTCTTTAGATATTATCAGTGAAAGATAGATGCTCTGTTTCCTTGCTATTGTAGGTGAATTGGTGATATGGAGCCAACCCGTTAAAGGAACTGGTTCCTTACGGTTATTCATGAGGCTCCTAGTACTGGGTTTTCAGCAGCTTACCTAGCTGCGGATCTTAGAATGCCGATACAAAATATATTGGCTAGCTGGTGATCTTAAAATGTGGTCATAATAATCACAGAATACAATTAGTAGCATGATTATAGTTGTAGACAGTTCAAGCAACAAAAAATGCACTACCAAAGATGGGGTGGGTTAAAAGCCAGGAAGGAGAAGATGAAGTCTATGATAAAAGAAGCCTGAACCAAATGGGAAAATGGTTGCAAGGACTAGATAGGTTTGGGTACAAAATTAGAGAGATAGATACTCATCTGATTTGTTCGAGTAAAGGTAACATTACGTCCATCATGGTTTTTTCTGTCTCTCTCCATTTGCCCCCCCCCTTCTCTGTGTGTGTGTGTGTGTGTGTGTGATCTCAGCAGATGTTGATTTTGTTTGGATCAGCATTGTAATCCTTTTACAATAATATATATACAAACAAATCTCTGCTCAAAAAAATGTTCGAACATAGCAATGGAACTGGAGATGCATATGTAATCAACTTGTGGCAATAGGATCTTGGGACTATGAAGTTTACAGAATTGATGACTCAAGCAATTCAAGCCAGGAAAGGATCATCAAGTAAGCAAGCATTTGTAGCCTCAAATAGAGGCAGAGATATAGGAAGATCATCCAATAGACGTGGTGGACGACATCATAAACAACATAATAAATCAACAACAACAAAATAGATTTCAAGGGAATCATACAGATGAAAATTGAAGTAGGGAAATGTAACAGGTAGAAAGACTCACTCACTCTCTCTCTCTGCTCACAATAACTGAATTGAGATAAAATGTGCACTCAAACACATGTGGAACTGTGGAGTGAGTGTGAGACTCTGACGGGGAGGAATATAAATGGCCTCTGAAGAGGGAAACAATAAATGAATATCTGTTTGCCCAATGGGGCTGAATACAACTGAAAGAATATGTACTGTATAGAGGGAAGAACCTCACTGCAAAAGACGAAAGAGAATACTATATAGAGGGAGACACCCTCACTGTAGAGCTGGAACTGAGGGCTGCCGAAGGCCAGATCCTATCTGCTGCTGTACCAGACTGAACCGGGCTGAGGACTAACTGAAGAAAGTCTGGAAGAGGCTGCTGGACTGCTGCAGACTCTCCTGCCCTGATCCTGACCCTTAGAACTGCTGCTGGCTGAAGGCTAGATCCCTGTAGGAGAGGATGAGAAATGCGGGCCAAGGAGCTGCCTTTTATAGGCCACCTTGGGCCCTAGAAATGGCCATTCAGGCTGATATGCCCACTGACCAGCTCCCTGCCTGAATCCAACTGGCCTGCCCTATGGGTTGGGTCTGCTGACTCACCCGACTGCTGTGTGACAGCCCCCGGACCCTGCTAATGTGGTACTGCTGTTCCCGCACCTGGTGTTGTGTCCATGGATGACGTGCAGCTTACGTGGCAGTCCATGGCTGCCTGCGCACTGCGGACGTGGCTGCCTGCATGGCAGCCTAGTATGCCAGGGGCTGAGGATGCCGGTGACATCCCCCTTCTGCTGAAACTCTCGTGTATGGAAAAGGCTTGCAAGGAGGTCAGGATAATCTGTGAAAACATCCTCTTCAACCCATGGTTGCTTGAATTTAACGGCATACAAGCATTGTCGATTGTCTGTCCCTTTCTTGAATCGATGAAGCCAGATCTGCTCAGGCTCAACTACCTCTGCCTCATCAACAATCTGGGGCTGCTCCACTTCTGTAATTGTTGCTGGTGCCGGACCACATACGGTTTGAGCCATGACACATGGAACATTGGATGCATGGTTCAGCTTGAAGGTAACTACAACTTCATGGCCACATCATTTACAACTTTGATTATCAGAAAGGGGCCAAAGCTTCGATGAGAGAGCTTCGGGCACTTCTTCCCAATCGCTTAAGGCGCTTCTCATGATCCAAAGATAGACCCACTACCCTTCCTTGTAACCCACATCACGTCGGCTTGCGTCTGGTAGGCCTCCTTTGCTTTGGCAATGAGGTCCTTCATTGACTCCATGAGCTGCACATAGGTCCCTGTGATGCGATCGGCCTCATATACCTTCTTGGATGTCCTGGTGAGAAGGGACTTGAATTTGTTGCCGAAAGCTGCTTCATATGGAGTCCTACCCACACTAGATGAATGGGTGTTCTTTGGGATCCCTTGAACTAGTGATAAGTACTGCTCCCAACAGGATTTGAGCATCCACAACATAGCATTTCAGAATGTTGAAAGAAAGCTAGTTGTAGACTTCTGACTGGCTATCTTACTGCAGATCGAAACTGCTGGAGAAGGTAAGCTTTGTACCAAAGTTGTCGAACATGGCTCTCCAAAACTTGGAATCCTTGTTTGATACAATGATACGGGGCACGCCACACGTGGGATACCACCATCTTGGAAAAAGACGAGCTGTGTCCTATGCATCGATGGTACCCTTGCATGGAATAAGCATGACAAATTTGCTAAACCTGTCCACAATGGTCAGGTACATAGTGTTCTTGGTACCAATGCTGGTAGAAGGTCCGTAACAATATCCTACTAATCTGCTCAAAAGGCTGATCTGGAATCATACCAGGGGCTGAACTAATCCTGGCAGCTTCCCTCGGGATACCTTCACTTGTTGGCAATATCTGGCAATGAGACAAATATTGATGGACATAATTCCGCAAATGCAGCTATAAAAATTGCGCTCAATCTTCTCGAGAGTGCCTGCAACCCCTCTGTGTCTGCCTATTGTGGAATTGTGCATATCATGGAGGATGGTGACATGGAATGGGGGTAACACACAAAGGCGTCCTTTGAAGAACAACCACCCGTCATGTATAAGAAGTCACCACAAGCATGACTTTGTACCAATACATGTGAAAGTTTGGATCTGTATGGTACTGGTTGTGCATATCTAATAGAGAGGACTCCTGTACTATGGAGATGAAAGTGACCATTCCCCGTCTACTGAAAGTATCTGCCACGATCTCTCAGCTGAATTACTGGTATCAAAGGTCGAGGAAGAGTATCCTTGAGCCAAGCAATAAACTTACCTGTGGTTTGGAATTATGAGCTATAAGCCCTGGTGCTGATAGTCAAGTTGAACTTTAAACTGGTGCCACCAATGGGCTCTTACGATGATGTCCGTTGCTTGAGTAGGTGCGACCCTGAATGTTCAGGTATTTGCCACCATGAGATTTTCAGAGTGGTTGCTACAGCCACCATGTTGCTCTCTACCTGGTGTCCCATAAACGCGCCATTCAAGGCGATGGTATCTATGGGGGTGAGAGTCAAATTGGCTTGCTCAGTGGCTTTGGTGGAGATGGTATCCTCGAAACTCCTTGAATCTGCGAGAATGAGGACCTTTTGCCAGCCGATCTAGCTGTAGAATTGAAACATAGTGGGGAACTTATGGGCTCCTCCTTTTGCTGATCTTCGATCTCCTCTACAACCACCACTGAGGTTGTCTTTGTTCAAATCTATTAAAGAACCACTTGACATGGATCCTTCTACTTGGATCTTTTTGAATTGCAGGCAATCCTGCTTCTTGTGGCCCTGTGACAATGGAAGCATCAATTCTCTTTGGCATAGGTTGCTTGGGTTGCTGCATCCAAGTAACCACCATAACCATTGCTGTCCTTCGCCATCCAATTCTTCTTCTGCTGCCCATTGCCAGACTTCTTCCCACCATCACTTGGCGGGGAGTCCCGGGACTTCTTATTGTTGACCTGCTTGGATCCTTGACGTTTATGCTTGAGCTCGAAAATCTGAGACAGCTCGTATGCACCTCACAATCCTATGGCCTGAAACTATGAACATACCATTGGATGTTTGTATGCAGACCATGGAGAAACTTGCACAGCTTCTGGTTTTCCTCCAGCCAACTGTATGAACCCTGAGTAAACTTGTTGGCGTAATGATTTACTGTATTGTTGGTGTAATGATTCACAGTCTCGGTGTCCCCTTGGCGCAGCTCATAGAACTGACTTTGAAGTCTATCTAGGTACTGAGGTGGCATGGAACTGTTTTTTGATATCTTTCACGAACTCTGTCCTCCCATAAAGAGGTGTCCCTTGTCTCATCATAGTGGTTCTTCTGCCACCAAGTGACCGCCTCGCTTGTGAGGTGCATCGATGCGAGAATGCACCTCTCTTTGTCGTTCGTAGGCACAACTGAAAAAGGTTTTTTGAACTGATTGAGCCATGAAGTCAACACTAAAGGTTCGGTCTTACCATCATACCAAATAAAGTTGAGCTTCCTAGGAAAAGAAGCTTTGACGGGCTGCTGGACTCTCTCCCTTCCTTCTTCTCCATGTGGGCGGAGTAGAGAAATGGGAAGTTGCCGGTCCTGTTCTTCCTTCTCCTCCTGAGTGGTACTCTCTCTAAGCTCCTTGGCTTCTTGGGCCTTGAGCAGTCGGAGCTCCTTGGCTTCCTGAGCCTCACGATCCCATTCTTCTTTTGCCTCCTGAGTTGCTCTCTTGTGCTCTCTGGCGGCCTGCTCATGTTTGTCCTGCATCTCCTGGAGTTGAACCATACGGTTGCGGACGGGTTCTGTTGTGGTGAGGCCCTGGAAGCAGATGCTGCCTTTCCACTAGTATTGGGCATGCCACTGGTACTCATGGTGTCCTTTCCGGACCTTGTCTGTACCATAAAACAATGGGGCTGTCCCTGAACTGCACCTCCCTATCTCAGGAAAGAAAATCTAAAGCTCTGATACCAATGTAATAGCAGGGAGAAAGCCTAACTCACTCTCTCTCTACTCACAATAATTGAACCGATATGAAATATGCACTCAAACACTTGTGGAATTGTGGAGGGAGTGTGAGACTTGGAGGGAGTAGTATAAATGGTGTCATGTGCACGGATTGGTATCTGACGTGTACTAGGTACACAGAACTAGCTCAGGTTAGCCTGGGGAGGCTTAGAGCTAGGCAGGCTTGAGTCTCGAGTCTCTACCTCGATTCCTGTGCCAGTCATCCAGTCTCGTCCGTACATCGCCTGCGCCAGCCTCATCCTGCCTCGAGCAGTCTCCCGCATCTGCCCTTGCTTGCGTTAGCCCTGCACAGTTTTCAAAGCATCTGCAACAGCCGTACAGCCTGTACGGACTGTTTCGCCAGCCCCTGTACCTGCTGCTGCACCGAATCGTGACTGCACCTTGTGCCTGCAGAACTGTACGGCCTCCGTCAGTCCTTGTACGGCCTGCGTCAGCAGCCGTACAGGCCACGTCAGCAGCCGTACCAGCCACGCCCGCAACAGTACGGCCTGTGTCAGCAGACCGTACAGCTACTACAGCAGCACGCGCATCCGGCTTGCGGGTTCAGGGAGGCTCCGGGACTCGCGGTCTTCTGTTTCGCCAGATTTCAGCATCTCCTTCCGTCAGCTACATTCGGGACGGTTTTCTTCTGCTCCATCTTTCTCCGTGCTTCGTTTCAGTCAGTTATTTCTCTCCGTTTGTAATCGAATAAGATTTCAGCCATGTCTGATGCTCAAAATCCCGAGTTCACCATGGGAGAGCAGGACTTGGATTACACTCCAGTGGGAGAGGACGATCAGGGTCTCTATGACGACCTGATAACTAAGAAAGCCTTCAGTGAGTTTACGACTGCACTTGATGGCAAATTCAAGCAGGTCAATGCTAATCAATCGGGGTCGACACAGCAACTCCAGGGGATACAAGCAACTCTCACTCTTCTGGCTAGCACTGTACAGGCACTCACGCATGTGGATGCCATGGCTTCAGTGCTAGGCCCGAATATAACTCCGGATCCTTTTCCAGGTGACCAAAAATCAAGAACAAAGGAGGTAGTTGACACTTGGTTGCACAAGTGGCAAGTACACTTCCAATTTCACCCCTATCCAGATGAGAAAAAGATCCAGCTTGCAGCAGGGTTTATGTCAGGTAAAGCCTTGCTATGGTGGAAAGAACTCCAGCCTAAGCCTGATACTTGGACAGATTTTGAGGGCATCTTCAGGAAGGAGTTCCTGAAGAAGAAAGATGACTACGATATCGTCGGCAAGCTCAAGGCCCTCGATATGTCAAAATTGAATTTGACCTTTGAAGTTTATCTTCAAAGATTTAGGGATCTGCAAACCAGAGCCACTAAAATGGATCCAGTAACCTTATTAGGTTTCTTCGTGGATGGTTTGCCAGACTCCTATAAGTTGCAGATCAAGAACAACAAGTGCACAACGTTGCAGGAGGCCATGACATATGCGCGCATATATGATGATACCATGGCCGGTACCAAGGCAACCACAGTTACCGAAACGAGTGGAAAGAACAAACGCAAGTTCTTTCAGCATGCGACTGGTATTGGGGAGACGAAGTCTACGGACAACGCCTCCAGGAAAAGCTTAACTCCAGCAAAGAATGGTAAGGCCCGATTCCTACGCACTCTCAGGCTCAAGAAAGAAGGCCGATGTTTTTATTGCGAGGAGCGGAGCCACACGAAGAATGAGTGTCCTAAGCGGAAGAACCAAAAATTGGTGCTGGGACCGAAGCTCCAGGCGGGTCCACGTACCGCAGCCAAGGGAGCAAACCAAGTCACGATGACAGGTATTTCAGTAAATGTCATTACCTGCCCCCTTTCTTGTAATTGTACTTTCAATACTTCGTTGTTTGGTTCCCATGATCTTTTCCGAGTTTATGGAGAAGTTAGGGACCAACAGGTTCACATTCTCTTTGATCCGGGCAGCTCTCACAATTTTGTTAATTACAAATTTGTGCAGAAGATGGGGCTGTCCACAGTACCTAGCGACCACACCTACGAGGTGTAGCTTCCAGCTGGGAAGCAGTTTTGGGATCGCAAGGTTGAAGCGCTTCCCATCCGGATTCAAGCCTACACGGGAGCTCTCACATGTTATGTTATGCATCTAGAGCATTTAGACTTGCTGATCGGGATAGAGTGGTTTAAAACCCACAATATTCAGATCGGATGGACGGAGCATACGCTTTCTTTTGTAGACAAGGACACCCAATTTTGTATTCAGTGTGATCAAATCCCCCCTTCTCAGGGGCCTATTGTATTTGCGATGCAGCTTCGGAATATATTAAACAATTCTCATTATGATGTCTATCAGTGTGTTTTGATTCCACTTTCTTCATTTGTTGTTTCGGTAATTAACAAGAATGAATTAAGTGTGTTTGAACACCGGGAATTGAGAATGTTATTAGATAATTTTAAGGACGTATTCCCAGCTCAACTGTCGGAAGATTTGCCTCCAGAACGGGCAGTAGATCATCGCATAGACTTAGTCCCAGGGGCTCAACCTATCAGTGTACCACCTTATAGGATGAGCCAGGTAGAGGAGGATGAGTTAGCTATCCAGCTTCAGGATTACCTGAATATGGGCTATATCCGTCCAAGTAAATCACCTTGGGGTGCACCTGTCCTCTTAAGAAAGAAGAAAGATTCTTCCTGGAGAATGTGTATAGATTATAAACGATTAAATAAAGTTACAATTAAGAACCGCTATCCTTTACCTCGTTCTGATGATTTGATAGACCGTTTGGCCAGAGCGAAGTATTTCACTAAGATTGATTTGCGTACGGGTTATCACCAAATCCGTATCTATGCAAAACACATAGATAGGACCGCATTCCGGACTAGGTATGGTCATTACGAGTTCCTCGTATTACCTTTTGGTTTGACCAATGCTCCTGCTACTTTTCAGCAGATGATGAACGATTTGTTCAGGGATTTTCTGAGCAAATTTGTTGTAGTGTTCTTAGATGACATCTTGGTATATAGTAAAACGCTTGAGGATCATATAGGACACCTCCGGGTTGTCTTAAATGTTCTAAGACAGCATAAGCTTTATGCCAAGATGAGTAAATGTGACTTCTTTATGAAGGAGATCATTTACTTAGGACACAAGATTTCTTCTGAAGGTATTAGCATTGATCTGGATCGTATCCAAAAGGTTTTAGAATGGCCTATCCCTCAGACTGTGAAACAACTTCGTTCTTTCCTAGGACTTACGGTATTTCTTCGGAAGTCAGTGCGTGATTATTCACATATCACGGCACCCTTGACCAACCTATTGAAAGGACGCGGACGCAGATCTACCCAGCCGATTTCTTGGAATGATGCAATGAACAAGGCTTTTGAAACCTTGAAGTTTTCTATCAAGGAAGCACCTGTTCTTGCATTACCCGATCCTACCCGGCCTTATGTTTTAGAGGCCGATGCGAGTGATTATGCGATTGGGACAGCTCTATTCCAAGAGGGTAGACCTGTAGCTTTCGAGAGTAAGAAGCTAGACGACACCCAGTATCGTTGGCCCACACTTGAGAAGGAACTTTATGCTGTAGTGTATGCTCTCAAGGTTTGGAGACAATACTTGTATGGTTCAAAGTTCCTTGTATTGACTGATCACCAGTCAATTAAGTATGTGTGTGATGGATCAGAATTGAGAGGAAGGAAAGCTAGATGGGCAGAGCTAATGCAGGATTTTGATTTCGAAATACGTTATCGTAAGGGTTCGTTGAATAGTGTGGCGGATGCCTTAAGTCGAGTTAAGTTTGTAAATGCTCTGTCATTTACGGAAATATCCTCAGACCTATTTCAATCCTTGAGAGGGCTATACGCAACTGATAGTCATTTCAGTTCTTATTGGCAGAGAGTCCAGGATGGGAGCTCCATGGTTGACCAGGACTCAGGGATTGTGCCACCTAGGATACAGGCGGCAGGAGGTCAGTGGATGATTAGGAACGGCTTGCTGTTCCGGAATGAAAAGATTTGTGTGCCTGATGTTCTGGACCTTAAATCCAAGATTCTCTGGGAGTGTCATGATGCTCCTAGTGCGGGACATCCAGGTATACATAGGACTCTGTCTCTTGTGAAGCATACCTTTTATTAGCCTAAGATGCGTGCATTTATAGAGAACTATGTAGTAGGTTGCCGGGTTTGTCAGGTTACTAAGGCTGAACGCCTTAGAAGCGCGGGCTTATTACAGCCATTACAGATTCCAGGTAATAAATGGGAAAGTATTTCCATGGATTTTATTACTGGTTTACCTCGAACGCGCAAGGGTCATGACTCTATTTGGGTCATAGTCGACCGTTTGACAAAAATGGCTAGATTCTTACCTACAAGAACAACTATTTCAGCTGTTCAGTTGGCTCACGAGTTTGTGGGCCACTTGTTCAAGCTTTATGGTTTGCCATCTGACATAGTCAGTGACAGGGACTCAAAGTTTACAAGTAACTTTTGGACACTTGTATTTGAGAAGTTAGAAACTACTCTAAGTATGAGTTCCTCGGATCATGCACAATCTGATGGCAGTACAGAAAAGGTCAACCAGTTGGTTGAAGACATGCTTCGGGCATATGTATCTAAGAGACAGTCTTCATGGGAAGATTATCTACCCATGATTGAATTTGCTTACAACAGTGCAAAGCATTCCAGTACAGGTTATAGTCCTTTTATGCTTATGTACGGGTTTCAACCTAAGTCACCAGTTATGGTAGGATTAAAAGGGATTCAAAATGATGCTGCTAAGAACTTCTTGCAAGACATGCAGGAAATGTTGCAGTTTGCCAAGGAGTCTATTAGAAGTGCCCAAGATCGGGATAGATTTTATGCTAATAGACATCGTTCACCCAGAGAATTCTCTGAAGGAACGATGGTATATTTGAGAATTCCTAAGGAATCCAAGAGCCTAAGTACTGGTTTGGTTCCGAAATTATCCCCCAGATACTGTGGCCCATTCAAGGTCATTAAAAGAATTGGACCAGTTGCATATCGACTAGAATTGCCTCCTGATGTTAAAGTGCATCCAGTCTTTCATGTCAGTAGACTGAAAGAAGTATTGGGTGCAGATGATCAACTTGTTTCTCCTCATGAGATTATAGAAGTTACAGATTTGACTTTTATTCCTCACGAACCTGAATCTATTCTTGAATTTCGTGAAAGACAGATTCGAAATCGTACTATCACGGAATACAAGATTAAGTGGAAGGATCGTGTTGAGGAGGATGCAACATGGGAGACATTACAAAACCTCCAAAGAACATTTCCGGATTTCTTAGCGAACTCAGGAGTGAGTTCTTAGAGGAGGCCCAGGAGTATGTCATGTGCACGGATTGGTATCTGACGTGTACTAGGTACATAGAACTAGCTCAGGTTAGCCTGGGGAGGCTTAGAGCTAGGCAGGCTTGATTCTCGGGTTGAGTGGCAAGGGTACGAACTATTTATAGGTCTTCGCTATTTTTGGCGCTCGGGGCCCGAGTCTATAAAAGGGGCCCAGGGGGTTCAGTTCTCAGTGTGCAGTTGGGAGCAAGTCTCGTTCCCAGGTGCCAGGTCTGATCCTGGATTGTGTCGCGGACGCGCGCCTGCATCTTAGCGTAGCCCAAGGCCGAGTGGCAGATCCAGGGCTTCACAGCGCCACCTGGTGGTATGGGACACCAGGCTGGTTAGGATCTGATTGGGAGTTCGTGCCAGTAGCTCAGCTCGTGGCTCGGAGGGGATATCTTTTGATTCGGGATCACATCCCGTAGATGTCACGGTTGGGTGGTGAGCAGCCTGCTCAGTTCTGATGTTGTGTGTGGTTGTTTTGCAGATCAGGGGTTTCAGGAGTGCTGGGACGTGTCAAATGGCCTCTGAAGAGGGAAACAATAAATGAATATATGTCTACGCTGAATACAACTAAAAGAATAAGTATTGTATGGAGGGAAGAACCCTCACTGCAAAAGAGGAAAGAGAGTACTGTGTAGAGGGAGATACCCTCATTGTAGAGCTGGAACTAAGGGCTGCTGACGGGCAGACCCTATCTGCTGTTGTACTGGACTGAACTAGGATGAGGACTAATTGAAGAAGGGCTCGAAGAGGCTGCTGAATTGCTGTAGAATCTTCTGCCCTATTCCTGACCCTTAGAATTGCTGCTGGCTAAAGGCTAGAGCCCTGTAGGAGAGGATGAGAAATGAGGGCCAAGGGGCTGCCTTTTATAGGCCCCCTTGGGCCCTAGAAATGGTCTGTGAGGTTGATGTGCCCACCGGCCAGCTCCTTGCCTGCATCCTGCTGGCCCCACTTGTGGGTCGGGTCTGCTGGTCTGCTGACTCACCGACCGCCACATGGCAGCCGCCGGACGCTGCTGATGCAGTGCTAAGTCGCTGACGTGGCACTGCAGTCCCTAGCACCTATTGTTGTAGGTGCCTGCATGGCAGTCCACATGGCTGCCTGCTCACTGCTGATGTGGCTACCTGCGTGGCAGCTTAGTATGCCATGGGCTGAGATGCCCATGATGAAATTTTTAAAATAAGGCAATTCATCTCATAGAGTAAATTTTCAAGGTAGAGGAAAAATTTCAAGAAATTCAAATATATCAAATTTCCAATGTGACTGCTCGCATAGTTTTTTCCATACTTTACCATACGCATACTGCATATGGGTATGGAAGTATGATTGGAGTATGGATCAGCCACTGGGGCTGAATCATACGTGACCCATATTTCATAGCAAAAAAAACCAGGAAAATATGCATTGTACATATTTAATTGACAGAGAGCTACAAAACTTTTAACTTCAAACTTAATGTCAAGAAATTGATAAAAAAGCATTTTGGAACCTCGTCCCCCGCTGCGCCCCCCCCCCCCCCGCCAAAAAAAAAAGAAGGCCAGTATGATTGGCTGTACCATACGCGTACGGAATAATTGTTTCATACGCATATGGTTCAGCCAACCATACGCGTACGGACCCAGCTATGACTGCTCCTACAAATTTTCGATATTATGAAAGAGATTGCAGCAAGAAACAATACGATCAATGTAATAACTACGATGACCACAACAAAGAAAATTACAAAGGTAAGAAGCAAGCTTTTTAAGTGAATGCAGTTATCATGTCAATAATGCAAAATTTGACAACCAATATGTGGATAGTGGTGCATCATTAGACACGACAAGACATAAAGAGTGGTTTGAAAGAATAATCCAAAAATGTGATTTACACGGTCGATAATACACCAAATCCAACTCAGGGAAAGGGTGCAATTCTAATAGATGGTTTTTCATGAAAAAAAGGCATGATAGATGATGTTCTATATGTTCTAGAGCTCAGCAAGGAGTTACTTTCAATGAGACAAATGACATAGAAGAACTATTGAGTCACCTTTGATGGATATGAATACATGATCAAAGGCAAATCCAAAGGATGTCAACTAATTTGTGAAGCAGTTAAAGAAGGCAATTTCTTCTCTAAATTTGCTTACAATATCAGCTGAAGACCAGTCTATGCCACTTTCATAGTTATTGCACAAAAGATATGGTCATGTGAACTTCAGAATTTTGATATAGATGAATTATAAGAATATGGCCATTGACATTCTAATACTCAAATTTCTTAGAAAGTTATGTGAAGCATGTTGCTTTGGCAAACATGCTAGAGCGAGTTTTGACAAAAGTACATCTAGAGGAAGATGAGCTCTTGATTTGATACTCTCTGATGTTTAGGATTATGCTCAAACTAGAAGTACCAATGCTCCACTCTTCTATATCAATGAATGAGAACCAAGCAAGAAGAGAAATCAAGGTAATGATAGAGGTGGCGAATATATGTCTATTGGCAGCAAAAAGTGCTAGTGATGAAAAAATAGATATCTAATGTATCATGTCATATGTCACATGTCTAATATATTTTTATTAGAGTCATGACTCAAAACTCATGAATCAAGACTCCATTGTCAGAGGAGTATGTGGAGTCAAAATCTCGATCAATGACAATATTACCATCAACTTCATACTTTGGCTCATCAGCTCATCCTCATGCTCTGAGAATGCATCCTCTAGAGTTAGAAGTGTCTCCTCAACCTCTAGTACAACCCCTATGGACGTAGTACGTTCATTGAATAGGTTGAACTAGAACACATACGTTCCCTTGTCCTTCATTTGTCCCTAACTAATGTAATTGTAGTGAACTGAGTGTGTGATGTCACACGGGCTTGGATCCTTATCACTGGTTTGTCCACTGTGATCAGCTCTCGACATAGGAAAGCAAGTAATGCCTCTTCATCAGTGGTAACATCATAGGCAGGTGCTTTGTTTGAGTCAACCGTTGAGATGCTCTTACAGAGCCCAAGAAAGATTTATCTCAATGAGTATTATTTAGCAGTTGTTCCCCGTACTGCTATTGCTTTCTTTCTTACTGGCAAATTACATGATTTCCACGTGTTTTCTTCTACAAACATTCATTTCTTCATTCATAGCTATTTACGATTTTGATTATTGAACTGGATCTTTAAAATAGGCTGGCTCTTCTGTCTGGATGATAGTTGCATGAGTGTAAAGCTAGTACTTTCCACTTGAATAGCCTTTTTTTAAAAACATATGTCTTCTCCTGTTGATCTTTTGAGTTCTTGTGATTGATTCTATAGGTTCTTTTGCATATTCTTCATGCTTCTCAATATCTAACTTTGTGTATTTTGGGCTTACCATCATAAATCATCTCTTATAAAGCTGATGTCTTCCAATTTGAATCTTCATTATATAGTACATCTCTTTAGATAATTATTTCTCTAATTGTTGCATCATAGAATTTGTAAGCTTTGCTATATTCATAGTATTCAATCATGATGCATTTCCTTGATTTTGTATCTAACTTCTCTTATGATTATCATGAATGTGTGTATATGCTATGCACCTAAAAATACTAAGATGTCTAATCTTTGGCTTATACTAGTGAATGCTTCATAAGATGTGACACCTTGTATTGGTTCTATTGGTAGTGTGTTCAACAAAAAGTTGGCAATGTTAATGGCTTTTGCATTCGGTAAATGTTTTTCATCGAACATGGCTCTGTTTGGATGGTATTTGACTTTATCTCAACTGAAGAAAGGAGTGAAAATGAGGACTGAAACGTGAAGTGTTGATGCATGTGACATATGTATTAGAGTACAGATATTGCTTATTATGATTATGAAGGCAAGATTCTGTATATTGCACAAATTTTTTTCTGAAGTGTAACATGTACGTATTGTTTGTGAATGCTGCAGATATCTGGGGCTTTCTTTGCACTGCTCGCAACAGCCATTCCAACATTAAATGTCAGTGTCGTTTAGGAGGGTCCCACTATTTAAGCCTTCCTATTATAAAAACTTTCAGTTAGTGCTGGTCCTTTTTTATGTCATAAATAACATATGTCAATTGAGGGAGGAACAGCTGATGGGCAAAACGAGGGGCAGTGTGGGGCAGAGGGCCACAGTCAAATGGATAGTTAAACGGAACACCAACCCTTGGCGACGGAAATGAAGAGTGCCAAGCAAATGGGAATAGGAAGGGGATGCCACATCTGCATACATGTCATTGAACATGTTAATAAGTCCCATTTACTAACTTTGAAGTTAAAACAATTCACATGGATGATTCCAAAAGTCCAATACAAAGAGTGATAGGATTGGCAAGGTTGGATCGTAATTTTGAAAGACATTAAAAATTCTCAAGAGGTTTAGGGTATAGGAGGCTAGAGAATATACCTAAGATGAAAACAATGGACTGCCAAAGGGACTGTCCAGGGAACGATATCCTGAGGAACAAGAACGTTGTTCTCTAGATGCTCCTCGTGTTCCCTGGCCGTCTACCTTCACAATAATGTTCGTCAAGCATGCCTTAAGGAAGCATCGTTCCCATGCAAGGGAGCGAGGCTCCCTGGTAACTATGCAGAGGGGTTAATTGGATTGGATACAGGACTGTTGATGTGGATGGATTATTTTTCATAACCTTTAGAATCAAGATGGATTGACTGGATTTGAAATGAATTGATTTCAGGCAATGAGACGAGCAGCTTTATCATTGGAAAGGCTAGCAGATGCTGCCCGTGAAGAGTTGCCTGGTACCATGGCTGCAGTCAGGCTTTCTGGAATGGAGATCAGTGACCTGACACTTGAACTGAGTGATTTGAGGTTAAGAACCATTCAATCCCTTTTTATGACTTCACGTCAATATTCTTTGTTTAAAGGATTGACAACATATTTTCTCAAGTATCTCATGTGAGTGTACCCTGGAGCACCAGTCAGGATATATGTGAAGGAGTACGCAGTTCAGCACGTGCTGTACAGGCTGCTGAAGTTGGGATACGCAGGATTGGTTCATTTGCTGCATCTCAGACATTCTGTATGCCCTTCAGTGCCTTGTGTAGAGAACATAGATGCTAGATATCATTTACATCCATCCATCTTCAAGATAGACAGAAGACTATTGCAATGCCGCTATGCATAGAAAATGCTAGATGTTTTCAGCACAAAATATCCTTTTTATTTTCAGTATAGAACTTGGCATGTTAATTTTTCCAAGAATCCCTTCCCTGTTTGAGCTTCTAAAATACATGAAGTGGTAGTCATTGAATAAGTTGCTTTCGGTAAAGTCAATGTGATTGGTGGAACTGACCTACATTATTGTGTAGCAATGCTGCAGGAACGTGCAAGCATGCCTGTGGAGGCAGTAAAGCCAGTGGTAGCCACTGCAGCTGAAACTACTCGGCAAGCAGTAACACAAGCACAGAGAGCTGTTTTGGGGCTCGCAGCTCTACCGGTTGTGTCAAAATGGATACAGAAGAAAAATATCGAAGAACAAAAGAAAATACAAGAAGATATGGGAGAATCGGTTGGTATAACCCTTGAAGATGAAGCAATGTCTGAGGTCTAACATTCAACTAGCTATCTGAAACGATGAACAGGTGCATAAGTTGGTGTGAGTCATATTTATTCAGTGAATTGAGGCAGATATTAGATGCTTTAAATAATATCTACTCATGGCCCCATCTTCTCCTTGTTGGCATGACAATCAGTGAGCAGTATCATAAAAGGTTTGACAAACTTGTGAACATGATGGAAGTTACTTTTGGTCACAAGGTAAGCTCACACATCTGGTTGATGTTTATCATCTTGACTGACTGCACAGCCACAGCGTGAAGTTTAATCTGTTGCTCACCTCATTCACTAGTTCGATTTCAGGCAGTGTATGAAGATAAATGAGAGTAGATTCGGATTGGCTATGTTTTCAACTCTTGTTTGCTATTTTTGAAAGCCGACCAAAATTCGGGTTTTCCATGTTTGTAGCAGAGCTGATATGTCTAGATGAAATGCTATCATGATGGCCCATGGTGGGAATGGATCCAAGTTTCTACAAAGGCATGCGAGAGGGAGTAAATTGGACGATTGATTTCTTGTTCTTAGAAACATTATTTCTGTGGAATTTGTTTGGCAGATTTTAATGGAATGCTGGACGTACGTAAAGTGAATACATATTGAGATACTGTTTTGAGGGCACCAATCAAATGCTTAGTTAATAACAAGCCTTTCTGATCTTGTGTGTGCATCTCTCTCTCTCTCTCTTCGCCCCCTCCCTGCTCCCTTCCCCCCCGTTTATGAGAACCAACCCATATCAAAGATAGCTAGTTGGTGATGGTCATGAATAAAACTGGAAAAGTATGTACTAGCAAATGGCTTCCACGCGTCACATGGAATACCAATTTCAATAGCTCTACTGTATAATGTAGTTTTTGGCCTGCCCTCAGGGTAGCCTTAGCAACGCTTCAAATTTGGCAAAGCAGAAATTAGGCATTTTTAGAAATTTTGGAAGTACATTTTTGCTATTGGACAATATATTGACTCTTCTTCATTGGACTTGAATGCAGACTTTAAAGTGGTTCACTCTCTCTCTCTCTCTCCTCCCCTTTCTTTATCTCCTCAAGTCTTCTTCTTACACACCATCTCCACCTTTCTCCCACGCCCCCCCCCCCCCCCCCCCTTCTCTCTCTCTCTCTCTCGCCACCCTATATCTCCTGTAGTCTTCCTCCACACCATTTCCTTTTTGTTTGCTTTTTTGGTCTTGGGCAGGCCTTATGAATGATTAAATGTCTGGTGTTGCTATTTACTAAGAGCTTTGTTTCACATCTATTCTAAGCAACCTTCTTCCCAAAGTCTCTTTTTTTCTTCCCATACAATCACACGCGCGCGCGCGCGCACACGCACACCCTTACAACACACATCTTTTTTTTGGGTGAAATCCATTTATGATGTTGTCAACATGATCTAGCTATGAAATAGAAAGAGTCCCAAAGAGAGGGACAACCAGTTACAAGCCTCATAATATCTCATTATATGACAAGAAGTCATGATAATCTAAATCCCGCACATGTAGACAATCATGGAATGATTGTTGTAGGGATGCTCAGAAGAATTGGTATTTAGCAAGCGAGGGATCACCAAAGACCCGATGATTGCCGTACTTCCATAGGGTCCAAAGAGTCCAATAATGAACCCAATAAAAAATAAGACCATATCCCTACTTGACTGGATGAAAACCAACCAACCAGATTAGTTTGCCAAGGAAGTTGTGGGGAAATGAGCCTCAAGCCATTGCTTTAATAAAAGTAGAAAATCACGGGACTCTGGGTAATGCCAGAACAAATGGGGCATAGACTCTCGCAAGGACATACATTATCGACAAGTGACAGGAGCAATATGACAACGTGTCCAAAAGGAAAAATCCTAATTAAAACTCACCATAGGAAGAACTTTTGTTAAAAAGGGAGTTTTAAAGCCCAAATGTGTCGCAAACCTTTGCGCCATCACCGAGAGATGCGTCTCGTAGACCAGATACGATTGACTTGAAGGGAAAAACCCAAGAAGGAGGCTATAAGACCTCATACAAAGATGTAATAGTGATGTTAGCTGTTAGCTGGCGGTTGTGCATGGCAAACATGATCATTCGATTGGAGAACCCAGTCTTTGAGACGATCAACAATCTCAAGACGTAATGGTTGAAAATCATGGAGCATCTATGATAATAAATGCCATAAAGGTCTATAATGCTGTCCCAAAGCATATTGTTTGGCCGCTGTTGGAAAAGAGACGATCATACCAGCAGCATCAAGCACAACATCCAATGTGAAATTCCTTTAGACCAAAGAAAATAAGAATGATGAGGTTTTTGCAAAGCCAATGGGGCAAGAACACCTTCGACCAATGAAGGCTCTCAGCACAGGGAGAGTTTTTGCAAGAGTATCCCTTACATTCCATTTAAGGTGGGAAAGTATGTGCTTCCAATCAGAAATCAAACACGTGACAAACGGGCATCCCTTTGCTTTGCCATCAATACCCATCATGTAGGTTGTAAATGACCAAAAGCAATGGAAGATAAGTGCATCATCAAGTATCATATCATATAAATCCGTGCTGATCTCCTTGCACAAAATTATAGCATCATTTTCCCTTGATATGCAAGAATATGCATGTGAATATTGAGGATATTCGGTCCCCCAAGCATTTTAGGTGAGCGGAGATGATCCATTGAAAGCAACCTAAGGGCTTTGTGGCGATAGTGAGACTGCCAAAAAATCTCCATGATATTAGACATAAAAGCAATATTGTGCTTGTTGGTAAAGATCATCAATGGAAAATAAAACTGGATATAGGCAACTAGTACGGATTGAACAATGCAATAACATACATGTAATGGCCAATTGCCAGTTTCCAGTATTCCAATATTCCAGCTTCTTTTTAAGCATGTCAAGAACCCGATCCATTTGCCGAAGACGAGTGACTGTCCATCCCAATGGGTAGCCAAGCTAACGTATTATAGCCAAGTTGACGTATTAGTTGTGTAGGTAAAACTATGTCCCTTGGCCACAAGTTGCGATGCCAGGGTTTCTCATGGAGAGGGAGAAGTTTTGACTTCTGAAGATTTACTTGTAGACTAGCAGCCAAGCCATATAAAGCACGCATTGTGAAGATAGTGGGAGAGAAGGAAGGAGTCTCACTTGCGGCTTTCTCACATACACAATGGGGGAATACACACAAAGGTGGAGGCTGAAAACAGTTTTCCTCTTCTTAGTTGTGAAAGCCAAAAGAACTCTAGTACAAAGAAATAGAAGAACCCTATATGTGGGTCTCAAACCAAACTCAGCTAACTAAGGTGGCATACTAACTGAGCCACGAACTAGAGTACATAAGGATAGTTGTCATCTAGCTATTATTCATGGGCGGTGTACCAACCACATCTGCAGCTAACAAGTTGGTGACATAAATGCACAATGGTCACCCTAGCATATCACGAGTGGAGCTCGATATCTCAACACTCCCCCTCGAGCTCAATCCCAATTCTTGCACACCAAGCAGGTTTCTAAACTTGCGCAGCTTCTCTACGCCCAATGCCTTCGTGAATATGTCAGCTACATGATCCTCTGTGCTGACATAAACTAGATCAATAAGACCTAGTTAAACCTTCTCCCGCACATAGTGATAATGCACCTCAATGTGCTTTGTTCTAGCATGATAGACTGGGTTATTTGCCAAGTGTATACTGCTCATGTTGTCACAATAAATAACAACTGGCCCATCTATAGACTGATGCATATCATAAAGTAGCTTATGCAACCAAGCTACCTCACATGCAGCCATTGTTGCAACCCTGTGCTTAGCCTCTCTGCTCGACAAGGCAAGTGTAGGCTGTTTCTTACTGCTCCAAGTGACTGTAGCACTCCCAAAAGAGAACACATAACCACTGGTAGATCGTCTATCAGAAATACTACCAGCCTAATTAGCATCAGTGTATCCATGCAACTGTATCTGAACCCCAGCCTCATAAAATAGTCCATACTGCAATGTGGACTTCACATACCTGAGTATGCGTCTAGCCACATCCAAATGCAGTTTCCTTGGAGCCTGCATTAACCGACTTACCAATCCAATAGCATAGCTCAAATCTGGCCTGGTAATAGTCATATAAATCAAACTTCCTACTATGCGTCTGTACATAGTAAGGTCTTCCAGAAGCTCACCTGCATCTGTGCTCAGCTTCACATTCTGCTCTAAAGGAATTGAAATAGGCTTATAGCCTATCATCCCATATTTGGATAGCATGTCCAATACATACTGCCTCTGCAAGAGCCATATCCCACTTGGTGATCTAATCACCTCAATGCCCAAGAATAATGCAGCTCTCCCAAATCCTTCATCTCAAACTTCTGCTTCAATAGCATTTTCACATGAAGGATATCTTCATCACTATCACCTGTGATGATCAAATCATCAACATAAAGGACAAGCAGCATAATACCTTTCTCTGTTTTTCTCACATAAAGTGAGAAATATGCCTTGGAAATGTGAAAGCCAATAATGACAAGATACTGTCCTATCTTGTCAGACCATGCTCTAGGTGCTTGCTTCAAGCCATACAAGGCTTTCTTCAACCTGCAAACAAACTCAGGATGAATAGCATGAACATA
The DNA here is from genome assembly GCF_047967505.1 of Dipteris shenzhenensis. Lineage (NCBI taxonomy): Eukaryota > Viridiplantae > Streptophyta > Polypodiopsida > Gleicheniales > Dipteridaceae > Dipteris > Dipteris shenzhenensis. The sequence continues at coordinate 34,967,857 of NC_141627.1, forward strand.
ACTTGGTGGCTACTCCATAAAGACCTCTTCTTGCAAATCACCATGCAAGAAGGCATTCTTTACATCCATCTGATGTAAAGACCATCCCTTTAATGCAGCCATAGCAATGACTGCTCTTACGGTTGCCATCCTTGCAACCGGACTGAATGTTTCTTCATAATCAATGTCAGCTTTTGGATCCAACTTGGACCTCAACTCATCTGGCACATGAACATAGGCAATGCAACAAAAAATTTTCAACTGAGAAATATCTGGTTTCCTACCAGTATACATCTCCTCTGGCATCATGCCATGTATTGCTGCAGTGGGAATCCTGTTCATTATGTAAACTGCTGTAGCAACTGCTTCAGCCCAATAATAATATGGTAGGTCTTTTTCATTTAGCATGGCCCGAGATATCTCTCCAATATGCCTGTTTTTCCTTTTTGCAAGTCCATTTTGCTGTGGGGTATGACTGCATGAATATTACTGCTTTATGCCATGCTCCTGCAGGAACCTTGCAAACTCATTTGAGACATACTCTCCCCCTCCATCTGACCTTAGGCATTTTATTTGCAGGCCTGTTTCTTTTTCAACCATAGCTTTAAAAGCTTTGAAATGCCCAAATACTTCACTTTTCTTTTTCATAAAATGTACCCAAACTTTTCTGCAGTAGTCATCAATAAAAGTGACAAAATAATGACAGCCTCCAATAGATGCAGCTTTAGTAGTCCACACATCAGAATGGATTAATTCCAATGGCTTCTTTCTCTTTTGAACATGTCTAGGAAATGGTTTCCTTGCCTGTTTTCCAAATTGACAGGCTTCACATACCTTATGCATTTCTGCAACCTTGAATTTAGGCAATCCTGCAACAATGTTTTGGGCCTGCATTGATTTAAGTCGCTGTACATTAACATGACCAATGCGTTTATGCCAGATATCAATATCTGCAACTACACCGGTCCCATGTGCAAACATTGCTGCACTCAATTCAGGCATGTCCACATCGAACGTAAACATCTTGCCCTTCTTCTTTCCTTTTACTATCAAGCGACCGTTATTTTTCATATCCTCAACAAAGCATCCATGAGGATTAAATCTGACCTGCAAGCCCTGCTCAACCATTTGACCAACAGAAACCAGGTTCTTGGTGATATTCGGGACATGAAATACATCAGACAGGTATTTCTTTTTTCCATCCTGCATAGACAGAGGAATTTTACCAATCTGCGCAATAGGATGTGCAGTATCATCACCAGTCTCCACAAATCCTGGTCTATCCATTTTCCTTGCATCCTGCATCCATTCTGCATGATGTGTCATGTGGTTTGACGCACCTGAGTCAACATACCACACATCATTTCTTTCTTTTGCACTTGTCACAGAATTGGTCATGTGCTGCAGCATAAATAGATGCTCATTTTTATCATCACCGTGTCTACTAGAAGCTGCATAATTGCCTTGTTGCAATTTTCCATTCATAATGTCATTCTGCTTTTTGTAGCAGTCTTTAGCCATATGACCCATTTTACCACAGTAGTAGCATTCAACATTGCTATTTACATTTTGGCCTCTCTGCCATCCACCATGACCTCTTTGGCTCCCCCTGCCTCTAGAGTTACCACGTCCTCCTCCATAGGACTAGTTTTCTTGAGTTTGTTGCATATTCTGATTTCTACCATGGCCTCCAGATCGGCCTGCTCTACCTCTGCCTCTACCTCTTCCAGCATTTGAGTAGAAGACAGTTTCTTTTGAAGTTCCTCCTGAAGAAGATGCACCACCATTTCTCTGCTCTTCATAAATTAGAAGAGATGTCTGGAACTGTGCATAATCCTTTCCTAGACTATTCAAGGTCACAGAAACTAAATCATCATCTTCCACTGGCAACCCAATGGAAGCAAGTGCATCTGTAATTTTCTTCACCTTCATGTGGTAGACATTGATGCTCATATTTTCTCTCTGCACATTGTGCAACTCCTGCTTGAGCTGCATTTTCCTAGCTTGCGTATTTGTGCTGTACGTTTTTGCCAAAGTATCCCATGCCTCCTTTGGCGTACTTGCATCTTGAATATGCACAATCATAGAATCTGAAATACTGATAGACAGCCAGTACATAACTTTTCTGGCTCTCTCATGCCATCCTTTAAATGCCTGCATTTCCTGTTGCTTGGGAACATTAGGAAGAACTGGTTCTTCTTCATTTCCTGTAATGAACTCCCAATAGCCTTTTCCCATAAGGAAATTCGTCATTCTAAACTTCCATGCTTGGAAGTTGTTCTTGTCAAGCTTTTCACTGACAATCTGTGAAAGAGAATCAGACGCCATTACAGAACACTGCAAAATATTTTGTCACTGTAAAAAACACAGCTTCTGTCTCACAAGGGCAAATCTGCAAAACTGACGAAAGTGGTATTTGACCACACAGTCACTTCCTAGTGACAATTTTGCATCAACAGGCAGTAAGGATGATTCTATAACTCCCAATATCTTTGCGCACAGGCATACGATGCAATTTCTACGGTAACTTTTCACCGACCTACAGAGCAGTGGTCACACAGCAAAAACAGGCCCTTTTTCTCAGTGCTTGTGGAGAACTTCCGCCTCCAAAACGGGCCCCAAAATGGCCTCGAATCAGAAAATAAAGTCACCAAGGGATTTTTCCTGCAGCATATATTTCCCTCTCGCCACACCACGAAGGGCGTCTTAATCTGAGACAATGCACTCTTGCACTTTTCGGCTGTGCTACCTGCAGAGATTTGCTCCCAAACTCGAAAAGGAAAGCAACACTGGTGCTCTTACCAGGACACTGTGAACTTGGTTTGCTTTCTTGAGCTCCTTACCATGAACCAGGCTCTGATACCATGTGAAGATAGTGGGAGAGAAGGAAGGAGTCTCACTTGCAGCTTTCTCACATACACAATGGGGGAATACACACAAAGGTGGAGGCTGAAAACAGTTTTCCTCTTCTTAGTTGTGAAAGCCAAAAGAACTCTAGTACAAATTAATAGAAGAACCCTATATGTGGGTCTCAATCCAAACTCAGCTAACTAAGGTGGCATACTAATTGAGCCACGAACTAGAGTACATAAGGATAGTTGTCATCCAACTATTATTCATGGGCGGTGTACCAACCGCATCTGCAGCTAACAAGTCGATGACATAAATGCACAACGGTCACCCTGGCATATCACAAGTGGAGCTCGATATCTCAACACGCATGAGGCATGAAAGATCCCTCTCTATGTTTTGAGCTAGGAAAAAGGAATCATCAACATATGCCTTCACAATCAATGTCATGTTGTCATGTAGCTCCAACCAACCCATGCAAAGCACCTATAGATACTAAATGATCCATATATTGAAGCATAGGATGAGTAGCTGTGGCATAAAACAAAGCACTAAGATGATAGCCTTGACGTACTGAACAAAAAAGGGTCCATTGATCTATGATATCACAAATCGATATGCCAACTTTGCTATTTTGATATAACCAATAAATAAAATGGTGCAAAAATTTCCAGAATCCTAGAGATTTCGTGGTCTGTGAGATGAAATCCCATTGTATGGTATCAAAAGCTTTTGCAATATCATGTAATAGGAGAACATCCTGTTTGGTATATTTTGCATACTCAAATTGGTAATATTGTCTATAATATACCTACGGGGAATAAAGCCATACTGACTAGGGTGCAACTTGTCATGTAGATAGCTGTGGATACGGGCCAATATCATTTGGCAACCAACTTATAGATAACTTACATAGGAGTAATGGGTTGCCAACCAATAAATGACTCACAGATATTATTTTTTGGGAAAACCTTAACCAACCCTTTTTCCAACTTGCTGGCACTTGTTGTTCACATGGTTAACAATATATAGCAATACAGGTGAAATGTCATCCCAAAACTATAGAAAGAACTCTATTGTCAAACCATCCCAACTTGGAATTTCCCATTTCCTACATGCCGTGATGGCATCTTTTAATTCTCTCTCTTGGAAACGGGCTTCAAGGTGTATAGCTTGTTGTCGAGACAGAATTGGAGTGACATATTGAAGAAGCTCTTGTCTAGCAGACATAATTGCATGTGATGATGACACAGTTGGCTCAAATATTTAGCAAAACGAGTAACATATGCTTGAGCAAATTGTGCTCTAAAGTGGGTCCAAGTACCATTGAATTTTTATCCCTAATAGATATTTGTCATTTGCCTCTTTCAGTGCAAGCCCTTAAATAATTCTTTCGAGGAGCATCCCTTATCGGTAAAAGATTTTTGGCTTGCCTTACTTTCCCATTTCTCCACCTTCTAGCTATCATTGCATCTAAGAAAATGAGTAGCCTGACATAAACAAGCAGTCTCATCGTCATGCGATAATTCTCATAGATGCCTGATTTTTGTGAGTTGTTGACAAGTGCTTTTAGCTTTGGCAACATCCTCTTTGAGATTACACATAAAATTCTTACCATAGTCATGAATGACATGCACATACGGGTCACAAAAGCTACCGAGGCATAATCAAAATTGACATGACAATGTGCCCAAAGAGTAGCAATGGCAGCCCCGCACCATATTTTTACACAACTCATGCTGCAAATAACTATTATTTATCAGAAGCAGCCTTTTGTTTGGCAAACCTATTAGATATCATAAAAAGATAGCTGCAACCAAAGAGGAGCATGATTTGAGTGCGAGAAAGCATTATCAGCCCAATATTACAAGTGAAGGTACCATATTGATGCACATTGAACATATGCCAACAACGATCTCAATCGGCTCGATATGCGGACTATGCATTATGTTGAAAAGTATACCTCAGAAACAAAGGCCATGTCTCTTTCTAGAGGTCAACAAGGCCAAACTGAGAGTGTAGAGAAGTCGTTGTGCTCTCTTAGAGGCAAGCATATGTGCATGACCAGATGTGTTGTCATCTAGCTACGGTGCATTATTGAAGTTCCCACAAAGAAAGGCATTTTGCCTCCAAGGATATTGCAATCTATCCTACCAAATTAAAGCTCTGTAATGCTAGGATTGTGGAGCATGGAACGAAGCAAATTCAAATATTTCACCTTGTACTAGGCATTGCATAATAATCTAGCGACCATCATGATCATTGAAAGCCACAAGTGGTTGAAAAGCATGTTTCACAAGTAGAACTACCCTGAGAAGGAGCTCTCTCTCACACAGAAAATATCACACCATACAAAATACCCTGTTTGGCCCACATAACCATGCCGGTTATGCTCCTACAGGGCCACTATGTTAGGCTATATCCTCCTAATATAAGCCCATATAGTCTTCGATTTTCCCAAATCACATAGCCCCTGAAAATTATATGTTAGACAGAGTAGTTTAGCATCATATTTACAGATTTGAAAGTATGTACATGCTAAATCAAGACTACATATCTACCTCAGGATCTAAAGCAGGATCTTGAGGGTAAGGGAATAAGAGAGAAACTTCATCTTTTGGAAACAAACTATGGCTTGTAGTCATTGTAGCCTAGGTAATGCACATACCAAAGTTTTCAGCAAGGGCGTGCCCATTAAAGGAGGCACCCAGTCCACATACAGGGTAGAAGAGTCTTCCTAGTTGAGATAAATTTCCTAAAGATTGGCCAACCTTCATTTGAGGAATTTTTTTAAAGATTTTGTTGGAGTTATATGGTGTATTTGAGTATTGGCAATGGTAGCAAGACAAATTTGAACTTTCCTTTATCTTGGACCATTGAAGCTAGCTTATTGATTTTTTAAAGGTCCAGAGGTCTTAGGGGCATCTTTATTGTGGATAGGATCAGGCATCACTTTTGAAGGCATCTTAGGTAAAGCTAGGGGACATTGCGAAGCCATATGACTAAATTTCTTGCATTCAAAGTAGGCTCCTGCAAAAAGCCCCCATTTAAGCTTGTAAAAGGCACTTCCCGTTACACATTATTTACTGTAATAGCATGCGATTCTGGCGTGGGGACATCTATGTCCCCCAAGATGCAAAATCTATTTGAATTCCGATTCGGCTTGGGTGGACATAACACCTTGCCTAATGAAACTGCATTTCAAGGCTTTGAGGGAAACCCTTCACCTCAACCCAAACTAGGTAATGATGCTTGAGTAAAGAAGGATAGTCTCATGCAAGAGACCAAGGCAAACATGCACCATTTGCTATCCCTAAAAAAGTGGACAGTGCTCCAACAACATTTGTTTGTGATGCTCATCAGACATAATCACTACAAAAAAGCCCTGAATTGCATAGTGCACCTTTTGAACAAACCATCCAAAGTGCAAGTTAACTAGTTACCCACATCTATAGCATTGGCATGCAGCTCGAGAAAAACATAATCACAACATTTTGGGCATTTCCCTTACGGGGTCAATAATATCATCCACTTTTATTGTGATGCCAACCATGGGAGCTGGGTCATTCGAATCTCTGTGAATATCTTTGAACCCTTCATGCATGACTTCATAGACTAATTGAGCCTCTTGAGAAACCTAAAGTGGACCCATTGCTTTTGCTTTTTGTTTTGAGCTGGTATTTCCTTCCCATAAGTTTTATCAAAGTGATATGCTACCATCTTAACAATGCAAGTAAATCCTTTGAGTAAAATAACTTAAGACAGAAAACTATGGACAACAAGGCAAAAAGGCCTTCAAAGGGTAGGAAATGAAGAACTGAGAAGCCAGTAGATAGAAAGGGGAAATGGAAAATAAATAGAGAACTTAAGGATTGTAATGGAAGTAGGGAAAAGGGCGATTTTGTGATAGGGGAGGGAGGGTTATATGAACATGGAAAAGATAAGGAGCAAAGTAGGAGCCTTGACGATGAAAATACCACAGATGACTACTGCATAGAAAATAGTACATGCCCTTACACACTCACCCACACATTGCATGCAAGGACATGAATAATCATAAGGGCTAAAGGTGAAAAAAAGCATTGGAGCAGAGGTGCAACATGCATGAGATGCTACAAGGTTTGGCCATGAACAATTGGAGCCTCTTGTTGGATTGCTTCCAAGTAAGGCGAAACAAGGAGAGGTCTAATGCAGGTATTTCAATGAGTACACAAGGCTATCATGAACTAGATTACGATGCTAGACATGCAGAAAGAATATATAGGTGCTAACATGAGGGAGAGGCTG